>NC_092869.1:18547854-18582249 GCF_032062135.1 Pyxicephalus adspersus
GGGGGGGGGGGGGGATAGGTCACATCTGCTGATATATTTGTAATTTAGAAATCGACCAGAAGAGGCACTTGTAGTCTGATTTACAGGCATCTGAACAGGGGAGTGTCCTAAGATAGCATAAAAATATCTTAAGATAAATATTTTTTAATAACCAGGTTACCTGTATGTGAAGCCCGAGACTGTCTCCAAAATTCACAGTGGGGAGGAATTGTGCGTGATCAGCGATTTGTACACACACAGGAGGAAAAAACTGACATACTCTACAGGTATGAATTATTGACAACCTAAAGTTATATATAGTTTTCCCAATGCTAATGTTACTGGCAATGTAGTCAGGATATCAGTCTATGAGTGCCATTGTCAGTCTATGTCAGTATTAGCCAGTTCATGTCAATTTTTAAAGAGAACATTTATGCTAATAAACAGAGTTCCACATTTATCAGTACATATTTATTATATTTTAATGCAAACAGTGTGATTACTTGAATAGAACCTGGTAATAGCCTCCTTCAGTACCTGTGGAACATGATTGGAGTGAGAGATGACAAAACAACAAAAGTGGAAGAAGACAAACAGCATGTTGGTTGGCAAATAAAGTAGAGCAACAAAGTGATGAACTCATTAATGTGCTGCTCCCTTCTTCACTGCCCAGTTACAGGCTGGGGCAGGTCCAGGCAAATTCGTAACCACTCTGTCACTTGGTTACATGATCAGTGCTAACATATTCATCTAATCTCTGGCAAGGAAAATTGGGAGTAGAAGATGCCAGCCTGAAGTGAATATTCACTCATATTAAAAACGTGTGATTTATTAGTTACTGTATTCAGTCTACTTCTTAATATAAAACTGATTCTTCGTTAGATTTTGGGTCTTTTATAATAGAACTGGCCTTGGTAAAACGTGTAGCATGTCATATTTACTTAAACTGCTGTAAAAATAGTAGGGATGAAAAAAAAACATATAAAAAATTATGCTAGTAAAGTTATGCCTAGAGCAGGGATCGGCAAACTCTGGCCTTTAGGCGGTTCTTGAGCCTCCGTGTGGTGGCTCCCTTTCTATTTATCGCGTTAACACTTTCGCCACAGGGGTAAACAGGGAACATTCCATCTCCTCCACAATGCATAACGAAGAGAGGGAATGTTCCCTATTTACCCATTCAGGGGCGTTCCTGGTGGGGGGAGCCTAGTGTGCTCTTGCCTACCCCTGAAATGGCCTAGTGGCCAAAAAAGTTTGATGACCTCTGGCCTAGAGAAAGGAGGCAAGGACATCTGTCTAAAGTCAAGGGAAGATAGGGGTGTTAAATGTAATAGGTGTATGGAAATATAATGAGAAACAGGAAAGAAACAAAATGCCTTAACTTTATCATTAACCAATTTTGCGAAGCAAATATACTCTGACAACTGTATTTTATCAATATAGCCAATATTAGTATTTAGTATATTAACACATATGAAGGACAATGAAAGATCTGGCTATTTCCAGGTCTATGTTTGGGGAGGTAAAGGAGTTTATTGTTATTTCTGTACCTAGGCTTCAAAAATTATTGGGCCTAGTAAACGCAACAGATTTTACACTCAACTGACCTCTTCTGGTTGGAATTCACAAAAGCACTGCACAGACATGTTTGATTTTCTGCCTTTCTAATCTTTTTCTTTCTTTTCTGAAATTTATCAGAAACATTTGATTTATCTTGGCCTGATAAGAAACTAAAAAAACAGTTGTTTACAATCAGTTTGCTGCTGATTTCCCTTCAAATTAGATTTTGTAGTAGACCTTAGTTACATCATTGCATGTCAGAATTGTGTAACTAATAAATATTATATTTTATAATTCATTTTCAATGAGGTATTATCCTATTACACTGGGTAACAATTTTGAACACATTTTTTTACTTCATTTTTTAAGCTTATTTACACTAAAATAGGTATGCTGATTCTGAAAGAGCAGTTAGTTTTCTTCTATCACGTCAGGTTTTTTCGCTACCACTTATATTAATGCGATTACTGTAGTGTGGATTTGTTGTGCGCTGCTCTACGTAGTGAATAAGCAAAATGTATTTTTCTACTTACACACGTATTTCCTTTCAGATCATGTCTGGCTCTGCTGTTTCTTGTCGTAAGTGCCTAAACAACCCTGATTTTGTTATATCTGTGGCAATTTCACTATTTCCAGTCAAAGGGCGAACATCAGCACATTTGTAGAGCAAGCCTATTTGGCTTATTTGAAAGTTAAACTTGGTGATGAAGATAAGTCTTGGGCCTCTCATAATGTGTGCAAACAGTGTTTCCAGGGTGTTGAGATCATTTCAGTGACTGTTACTTTTGTATAAGGAAAACTTTAGGATATGCCAAGAAAAATAAATGTAACATAGAGAATCCTAGTCTACCATCGGCTATACGCCCAGAGGCTCATTCAGATGAAATCCCAGTGCCGATTATCGTTACACTACCCTCTCTTGAAGAACATGATTATGGTGATGAACTAGGTGACAATGATGAAGAGTTTGAAATTGAAGAGGACTTTGTTCGTAGGGGAGTTGATTAGCATGAGTTCAGTGATTTGGCATGTCATTTGGGACTATCGAAGAAGGCTTCAGAACTCTTAGCATCAAGACTGCGTGAGAAAAACTTGCTTGAAAAAGGAACGAAGGTATCATACTTTCGAACCAGAGAAATTGCATTTCTGCAGTACTTTAAAACTTATAGTGGCTTTGTGTATTGCCATAACATACCTGGTTTAATGGAGGAATTGGGAGAATGAGGGCGGGACTGTCAATGCTGTCTTAAAAGTCCCGCCCTCATCTTCTAGGATTTACTGAGCAGCGATGAGAGCAGGGCTGCTGATGTTCCGCTCTCATCGCAACTGTGAATTTTAAAACGGATGACAATGGAGCTGCTCCTACCCTGCGGTCATTCGTTTTAAAGTCAATCCGATGACAGGGCGGGCGGCCCAGGGCAAAGTGCCGGGCGGCGCGCCCGGTAAAAAAACCCTGGGGAGAACTATGAAAGTATATATGTACAAATATTCTACATGAGCCACTTGTTGATAGAAATAATAATATATTCCCGCTTTTGCACATAAAACTGGATCTGATGAAGCAGTTCATTAAAGCTTTGCCAACTGAAGGAGACTGTTTCAAGTACCTCATTTTTGCATTTTCTAGCCTGTCATTTAAAAACTTTAATTGCTTACCCAATTAATTTTCAAATGTTTCACTGTAAAAAAAATGTCATGGAGTAACAATAAATCCTTTGAATGAACAAAAGAAATTTAAATAAACAGTGCAGGTAAGGTATTATTTCATTGTTTTTTCATTGTATTTAAAATTTGTATGTTTTTTGACAAAACTGTATCAGCAAAAATCTGCGGTCATTTCTGGATTCACCACCCAAAAATTAGTAAAAAAACAAGTGTAAAATCCAACTCAACAAAAAATGCGTTATTAATAGAGACCAACAGACTTAGTCCCAAATTACATAATTTTAAAAGGTAAAGTATATATGTACACAAATCTCAGTACAGTAAAGATGACAGATTGTACAGAGAGAGAGACATGTTGTCTGCAAGTGTTTGAGATTTTAGAGAATTTGTAGTATACCTAGCATATGTAATATTTGTTAACTAAACTGAGGTATGAAAGGTAGGGGAATTTGATGTTTTTTTCAGCATTTCTTTGACTGGAGCATTTGATAAATAACATGGTTGTATGTATAGTGTATAATCACACATGTATGGGACAGCCACATTTGCTCTTATGTCATCTAGTATTGTACTAGTAATACCATAACAAGGGTTGTGTCTCAGGGGCTTTTTGTACTTATCTAAATCCACCTATCAAACTAGAAGAAATTAGAATTAGAAATTGGAAGAAGTGCTTTTAAACATGACATTATATTCTAATTATTGTATAAAATAAAAAATCAGATTGTTCACTGGATTTTTCCACTATTAGATACCCGCTTGAATAAAGCTGTCCGATCTCCATCACTGCCATGTAGAAAACAGAAGACACTTACAAGTTGCTCACCAGCAGAAGATCCACCTTTCACAGGGAAAGAGGATAAAGACTCCAAGATTGCAGCCAGCAAGAGTTACCTAAATACTACTGCATATATATGTAGCCAATGTGGTGATCATTTTAATGAACACTCCCTTTTTCTTAAACACCAAGCAACTCATGTTGAGGACAGAAACTTAGTTAAATGTGACAGTAATATAACTTCCAAAGACCAAGAAGTCCAAACTAATGAATACACAGGCAGCCGCCTTCGTAAAAAGAAGTGTGTGATGTACAACTCTAATACAATTACAGAGAAGAGAGTTCAGACCAAGCCAAAATCTTTTATTTGTAAAGAGTGTGGGAAGAGCTTTACTCAAAATGCTAGCCTAATTGTACACAAGAGGACTCATACTGGTGAACGGCCTCATACTTGCAAAATATGTTTAAAGAGTTTTATTAGTGGGTCCTACCTGGTCATGCATCATAGAGTTCATACTGGGGAGAGGCCCTATGTCTGTAATGACTGTGGAAAACGGTTTATTAGCAGCTCAAACCTTATTATTCACCAGCGTGTCCACACAGGGGAAAAGCCCTACCTCTGTACGGACTGTGGCAAGTGTTTTGGTCACAGCTCCCATTTAGTAAGGCACCAGAAGGTCCATACTGGTGAACGTCCTTTCACTTGTGCCCAATGTGGCAAGGCTTTCTCCAGAAGCTCACACCTGGTCCGACATCAAACCATCCACATGAGAAGTCTTGCCAACTCAGTCATGTGATATTGTGTACACAAGATGAGAGACTAAAGAGTGATGGAAAGAGACATCTTCAATGTTCAGCTCTTGTTATTGTTTGTATACCTTTGCAATATCTATTTAATTTAAGTAATTGTACATTTATTGTTGTATTCCTTTATAAAAAATTAATAAAAAATATAAAGTACTACATAATTTGAGTTTTATTGTTTTGTCTAATAGCATTTTAAAGTGACCCCTTCAACAGCATGAAACATTTGGAGCAGAAAAACCCAGTAAAATAAAATAAATATTCATCTTCTCCTGAAAATGTTAGTGTCCCCATTCTGCACCGTGGGTCTTCTCCTCCCCATGAGTCTTTACAAGGTTAATTTTTCTTTAACTTCTTCAAGGGCATGAAAAGGTGACTTCAAGAGGGTAAGTTTATCTTTATTTGATTCCTTTTCCCTTTTCATCAACCCTAAATTCATAGTGGAGTTGATAATACATTGTTTGCAATGTTTGACCTGCTCAGGACCAGCACTGTGGTTGATTTATTGGCCCTGATTTATTTAAGGCTGGAGAGAATACACTTTCGTCAGTGAAGCTGGGTAATCCAGCAAACCTGTAATGGATTTCCTTAAAGTCAAGCCTTTGTTAGCAAATGTTTTCAGTCCTGGACCAGATCCATTCCAGATTTGCTGGATCACCCAGCTTCACTGTTGAAAGTGTATTCTCTCCAGCCTTGGAGAACTTTATTAAATCAGGGCCATTGAAGTGATATACTGTGTTTACTTTGCAGAGTGAATTTTTACTTAACCTCCCAACCGCTAACCCCGTACTTTTCCGTGCAAAAAATATTTGCAACTATCGATAACCCCGTACTTTTCCGACTATATTAAAATTTCACTTACCTGGTACCGCTGTGCTCATCCAGCGTCGGGTCCGTGTTCCAGCGCCGGGTCTGTGTTCCAGCGTCGTCCTCCAGCGTCAATCTCCCTCTCCAGCGTCGGGTGCCGTCTCCTATACCAGCGGGACCGGTAAGATGCCGGCCAGCATCCTGTGTTCCGCTGGCCGGCATCCTGTTTTCCGCCGGCCGGCTTCTTACCTGGTCCCGCTGATTGTCCCACGTCGTTCTCCGTCCAGCGTCGGGTGCTTCTAAAAGGGAGAAGCCAGCCGGCGGAGAAAAAAAAAAGCCGACTGGCTTCTTGTGCGTGCGTGATGACGTTGGTGCGTGTGCGGGAAATTCAAATTCAAACTCATTCATTCATTTTGTATTGGATTGAATACAAACTCCTGTATCCAATCCAATCCAAAATAATAGAAAATATATTTATGTGGTTTTGTCTATAGGTATGTGACGGACACTAGGGAGGTGTTTTAGAAAAATTTATTACTGTACATTGTGTGTTTCAAACTAGACCCCTATTCGGACATATTTCTGTAAGTTACAGGTCTACAATTTAAAAAATTTCATGAAAACCTGTAACGCTTTTGTTACAGAAATCTAGACATCAGTGTAACGCTCAGGTGGTTAACACACAATCATGTAAAAAAAAAAAAATTACTTTTAATAAAATTAAAGGAAAAACACAAAAATCAGCTTAAACAAGAATACATAAATAAATGAAAAATACTGAAAATGCGATAATTCGGTATACTGTATAGTAATATATTTTTCTAAATCACCTCCCTAGTGTCCAACCGTCCAACGTCACATACCTATAGACAAAACCACATAAATATTTTTTCTATTATTTTGGATTGGATACAAGACTTTGTATTCAATCCAATACTGATAATGCGATAATTCGGTATAATGTACAGTAATATATTTTTCTAAAACACCTCCCTAGTGTCCGTCACATACCTATAGACAAAACCACATAAATATATTTTCTATTATTTTGGATTGGATTGGATACAGGACTTTGTTTTCAATCCAATACAAAATGAGAACAAAATTCAAACTCTCATTATGTATTGGATTGAATACAAACTCCTGTATCCAACCCAATTCAAAATACATACTTTGTATTTATTTTTAATTATTTTGTATTGGATTGGATACAGGACTTTGTATTCAATCCAATACAAAATGAATGAATGAGTTTGAATTTGAATTTCCCGCACACGCGCCGACGTCATCACGCACACACAAGAAGCCGGTCGGCTTTTTTTTTCTCCGCCGGCTGGCTTCTTGTGTTAGAAGCACCACGTCGTTCTCTGTCCAGCGGCTTCTTGTGTTAGAAGCACGCTGGACGGAGAACGACGTGGGACGATCAGCGGGACCAGGTAAGAAGCCGGCCGGCGGGACACAGGATAGGAGACGGCACCCGACGCTGGAGAGGGAGATCGACGCTGGAGGACGACGCTGGAACACGGACCCGACGCTGGAACACAGACCCGACGCTGGATGAGCACAGCGGGACCAGGTAAGTGAGATTTTAATATAGACAAAAAAGTACGGGGTTATCGATAGTTGCAAATATTTTTTGCACGGAAAAGTACGGGGTTAGCGGTTGGGAGGTTAACTTGATAACTGAATCTATGTAAATATTTACTTTGTAAAAAATGCCAAATTATGTGCAGGAAGCGTAATACACAGAAGTAAGGGGTCGATAAAAAATAGCTTTTAGATATGGCAAGCGATTGAATGATTAAAGTCAGCACAGAATTATCTTATTCATTAAGCGAATTCAAAATACACTTTAAATTCTGACTTTGCAAAAGGGACGTTTACCGTAGTAAATATTATATTGTGCTGACTGGTTAAAAGCAAAATTGACATAAATGATGCAGTTTGTCACTAGCATTAACACAATAGTATTTGTTTTTGTAAATCACCCTGTAAACCTCCATCCTGTCAGTAATCCCATTATTTTTCCACTTTCTGTAATAAACTGCAATAGTCATTTTTTATTCATTTGCATAAATCTTTTTACAAAAACAAAAACCCAGAACAATTGCTTATTTGTAGTTTATATTAAATTTGTTATTCTCATAGTAAATATCTATTTAAATGATATATGCCCTTAAAGCTACACACATACGCCGGAGGATCACTCAAAACGAATGGTCATGCTCATCTTGGGTGAAAATCTAGCAGTCCTTGATGTCATTCATCAATTCACATGGTGAACCTATCTAAAACAGGCAGTGTACTTTTCTATAGCGTGGGGACAGCAGGGTAAAGAACTATTGTTTCCAGTGACGGAAATTTGACAGCTCGCTGATGTCTGTACAGGGCTTAAGGCTACATATATACATCAGATGATTCTTGTCCCATAATCGCCTCAGAGCTGATATCAGACAAGAATCTGGCGTGTGCACAGCGTTCGCCGTTTATGGATCTGTCCTGGCAGATTCACGATCGATCGCAACAGAAGTGAAGGGGAGAGAGTTAGTGGTCATTCTCCCCTCTCTATAGAGCAGTACCACAGAAACATCAACGATCACTGAACGACTGTACACACAATAGATAATCGTTAACAAAAAAGTGAACAACAACTGACAATGATGAACGAAGAATGTCGCTGAAAATGAATGATGGTCCCGGCAGATCTGATTGGGCGACGATCGTTCCTTTCCAGCAACATTCCTCATTCATCATACTTGTTGGCCAGTCGTTGTTCACTTTTTTGTTAACAATTGGTCGTTAATCGTTCGTTTCCAACTATTTAAACTTATTGCATGTGTGTACGTAGCCTAAGAATTACACACAAGATAAAGAAAATTTCTGTAAAAAATCTATTGAATCTATTGACTGACTGCATTATACTATATAAGTAATATGGAGTTCTACTATAAAGGAATCTAGAACAACTATAGTAAAATCCACCCCCCCCAAGTTTCTATCATTTTTACCTGTAGGTATATAATTATTTGTAAAAATAAGTACCTGAAAGCTTTAGGCAGATTAGTTCCACTTTCCCATGAAGGCTGAGACAGCAGGAAGTGTGCAGGTGTTAAGCTGCATACAAACATTAAAATTCTGGAAAAAAATATCCTTGAATGCTGTCCACACAGTGCTGTTCAGTTCTTTAAAGAAGGCTGGGAAAAGGACATGTGGGAGGCACCCCTCTGTGTCCTTCTCCATAGGATATGACAACACTTATTTCCACTTTGTGATCTGCCGAGGCACATTGCTAATCGATAGGGGACTGCTATCATACATACAGTATGCTATATTTTTGATCCAGATCGATTGTTCATTTTGGGCAGTCACTATAGTGTGTGTACAAAGCTTTAGATCCTGATGTGAGAAGAATGTTTTTTTGATGTACAGGATGTGACTTCACTATGCAATATAATTGCATGTCATGCCAGACTGTAATTCTGCTTTAAAATAATATATAGAGCTCACCATTACTGACTGCTGAATGCTGCTCCAAGACTTATAAATGAACCCAGTTCTGGCAAATGTCTGTTAGTATCATCACAGGCTGAAGTTACTGTAGTAAAAATAAAAAATGCCAACAGCAAAATGTCCTTGCACATAATTTATTCTGAAGCAAACATATAGTTCTGAACAGTCATGTGGCTACTGTATTACCATATATATGAAATGTGTGCATTCTCTTATAAAGCTACACCCCTTTTGTCTTGTGTATAACTATTACTATTATTATAACAGTAATAATGATACCATGTAACAGTGATATTATCATTGTTATATTTCTCCTTGTAAGCAGAAACTTCATGTTGTCACCATATGCATATGGATGCACCATAGTAAATGTAAAAAGGGTTCTTCATAGATAAATTAACTATATACATAACATACATAAAATGGAACATGTCAATCCTTCACCAAATATACCAATGTTGTCATAAACACCCCAGAATCCAAACAACTATTATTTTTCTAATAACTCTGACCTTGTTTATGATTATTTTTTAATACTGTGTTGGAGGACTATGACTAAAACGCCATACTGCAGTAGGTTTTGGATTATAGCGTTGGTGTTCGAATTTGGTTATCCTTATCCTTATATTCTTTATCCTTATCCTTATCCTAATCCTTATATTCAACCCGAATATGGCTGTTTGAAATCTGGTAGACCTGAACTGAATATCACGTGTTTGCAGGTTCAGATTGGGCACTCCCCCATAATGCTAGAGCCCTCCAATAAGGGCAGTCGATTGGCTGTATGTCACGGCATGCCACACAAGCAGCCTTTGGCCTATATAAGGCCAGAGCATGCCTGCATTTACCACTCCTGACAGAGACCTGCTAGCAGACACAGCCTCTCTGTGCTGGTTGCATTGTCAAAGTCAAATAAAAATAAAAGTGCTGTAGCTGGATATTTAGGCTGTGTCACATTCACTATTGCTCAGATAGATAGTTGGATTGTACTATATTGCTTCAATCCTGTAACCTACTTTACTCAGATAGGTAGAATGTTTCACTGTTAGTCAGCTAGATAGATAGATAGTGAGTCAGTCAGTGTGTTACATACAGGCAGCCAGAGCCAGGGTACCCTGATGGCGTGCACACTTTAACACTTGTACTGAGAGACAGTCAGACAGACACAGTGACATTTGGGTTTGTTTTTAACTGCAGACCCGAGAACAAGAAGCCAACCAGACCTTAGACATTTTAGAGCTTCTGGTGGTGGTGTACGTCCATTATTACCGCACCTTGAACAACAGGTAGTAGACTACATGACCCAGCCTGGGTCAAGTGACTGCACCCCCTCTTCCTCCCAGTCCCAGATCCCAGACACAGTCCTCACAGGGTTACCAAACTATAGTCCCTGATACACCTGTTCCTCCTACTTCTTCTTCCTCGGCTGGAGTACGGCAGTACGTAGAGGAGTACCACCGAGGGGTTGGAGAGGCGGAGCTACAAGCATTCCTTCAAGATGCTCAGTTGTTTCAGTCATCTGACGAACAGAGTCAGTTCACAGGCTTTCCTGCCTCTTACTTTTCACCGAAACACTCTGAGCCAGACGAGCCACTTCCAACTGTCTCCAAAAGGCCGCTGCTTCCTTTCAGCACATAGAGGGAAACTGTCTCTTCTAATGATGATGATGATGTCCTTGTACCGACATGGGGCGAACAAGGAGATCATCATAGGCAGGAAGAGGAGTAGGAGGAAGAAGAGAAGAAGGAGGTTGCCCTTAAAGAGGGAGAAGGAGGATGAGGGTAAAAGTTGCCAACAGTCTGCAGTCTTCAAGTACCAATGAGGCAAGTCATATTCATCCATCGTCGGAAGCTGCCTGTCACCACAGCTAAGCCTCAACAACCGCGACCGCCACCACGGGCACCAGCTCCAGAGCACCTTTCCCAGTTCGTATTTCGCCCGTGTGGGCATTTTTTACTGTCCATAGTGATGACAACACTATGGTCATTTGCAAACTGTTTGCTCAGCACTTGAAACGAGGCAAAAACCCAAATAGGCAGCATTAGCACACATTTAAAAACCCACCACCCGCTAACCTGGCGGTAACACCTGGGCAAAGCACAGAGCTCTGTGCGTTGACCCCTGCCCCAAAAGCAAGCTGTTAGATCTTCCTCTGCTGCCTTACCTCCTTCTGCCACCAAAGGTCCCTGTGCTGCTGCCAGCAATTTGAGTGGGGCATGTAGCCGAGCATTACAGTTTTCAGGCTCCTCCAGCGGTGGGAAGGAGCTGTAACGCAGAACAACTGGTGTTTGTCGTATTGCTAGCAGTCAAGACCAGGCATCATTGCAATCCCCCACACCTTCTACCCCACCGTCCAATATTTCTGTTGTTAGCATTAGCAGCATCCAACCTTCCATCCCCCAGATGCTGGAGCGCAAGAGAAGATATGGCCCAAATGACCCCAAAACAAAGCTAATAAATGAAGCAATTGCACAGCTGATTGTGTTTGAGCTCCTCCCTTACCGGCTGGTGGAATCCAGTGTGTTCCATTACACATTCCTTTGCATGAACCCACAGTACGTTATGCCCAAGTGGCAGTATTTTGCACAAAAATGTGTTCCTGCTTTGCAAGAACATGTGCAGAGCAATGTGTCTGTGGCCTTGCAGCTCTGGCAAGGTGCACCTGACAACCGACAGCTGGTGGAGCAAGCACGGAGTGGGAAGATATATTTCATATACAGCTCACTGGGTAACCTTGGTGGCAGCAGGGGAAGATGCAGCTGCAGGAAGGCCTGCATACCTAGCTCCGCCCAGAGCACATCGCCATGCAATATCCTCCTCGACCTCCACTTCCACCTCCTCCTTTGACTCGTCTGCCCCAACCTCTTCCTCCAGGGACACTTGCACCAGCATCTGTTCACCACCAGCAACAATGAATCAGAATCAGAATGAATGAATCTCTGAATCAGAATTAAATATCTGTATTTTATGGATAGAAAAACATAATTTTTCTGCCTTTTTTGATAAATAGCAAGAGGTATCAGAATTAAATATCTGTGTTTTTTGGAGAAATACAGAAGATTTTCTGGCTTTTTTGATAGCAAGACGTATCAGAATTAAATACCTGTATTTTTTGGAGACAAATACAGAAATTTTTCTGCCTTTTTTGATAGATAGCAAGAGGTATCAGAATTAAATATCTGTATTTTTTTTTAAGAGTAAAACAGAAATAGTTCTCTGTATAAAAAATAGGCAGTCCATGCCACATTGTACAATGTTAAAGCTAGCAGATAGGAAAAGGCAGTCCCCTACACAGCAATGTCTCCAATAGCTACAACCCCTACACTGTCCATGTGAGGGGAAGCCTCAGCCTCTTCACATATATCAATAAGTGGAACCTCTACAGTCCTAAACTCTTCATACTCCCACTTATACTACACCTGTCATGTCTTTTCACAGTTGCGGACTAGAGTCAAGCTCAACAGGGTCTTTTTTCCCCGCTGATTCCACCAACCCCGTTCCCTTGGCTGTGGTTTCGCTAGATATTAGGTAGGGACACTGGGAATCTTGTTCATCCATTCATGTGTGTAACTAACTAGATGACCAGACATTTGGCTACGTTAAGAGAGTCATAGTTACTCCTGCCATTTACCCGTGGCTGCCCAGTACCCAGCACTAGATTCCAGGTAACAATGCCATCCACACTCCATCTCAGGGCCCACCGCCTACTCCTCCTGCTGTTACCCCTGTCGCTTGTCCAGTACCCTGCTCTAGATGCCAGTTACCAATGCTGTCCACACTCCGTCTCAGGACCCACCACCTCCTCCTCCTGCTGCTACTGCTGCCATCTGCCACCTGCCCACTACCCAGCTTTAGATGCCAGTTACCAATGCTGTCCATGCCGCATTTTACAAAGTTACAGCTGGCAGATAGGAAAAGGCAGTCCTCCACACGGCAAAGTTCCCAATAGCTACGCCCCCTACACTGTCCATGTGAGGGGAAGCCTCAGCCTGTTCACACTTACCAATAGTTGGAGCCTTTACAGTCTTAACCTCTTCATACTCCCACTTATCCTACACCTGGCATGTTTCTTCACAGTTGCAGACTAGAGTCAAACTCAACAGGGTCTTCTTTCCCCACTGATTCCGCCATGCCCGTACCCTTGGCTGTGGTTTCGCTAGATAGTAGGTAGGGACAATGGGAATCTCGTTCATCCATTCATGCACGTAACTAATTAGATGACCAGACATTTGGCTACCTTAAGAGAGTCATAGTTACTTCTGCCATTTACCTGTGCCTGCCCAGTACCCAGCTCTAGATGCCTCTTAACAATGCCATCCACACTCTGTCTCAGAGCCCACCGCCTCCTCCTCCTGCTGTTACTGCTGCCGCTGACCTAACAAAAAAAGTTACCCATGAAAAATAACTGCCAGGGGGTGGATAACAGTGGGTGTGTACAATGACCTAATCGTCAGGATAGTTTCACTTTCACTTTGTGTATGAATGCAGCATGTCATCTACTGCAGCCTTACATCTCTCCCAGTACAAACACCCAAATTTCCTGAGCAGTATGTCCTACTGACCTGAAATTTTCAGGGTACATAGGGGACCCTCATACCTAGCAGTACCCCAATTTCATCTCCACATCTTTAATAAATTACAAAATATGGGGGTCATAAATATAAAATGTAGGGAAAATTGAACATCAGGGTTGCTGTTTAAAAAGCTAGTGTCTAGAAGCCCAAAATTAAACAAACAAATTAGGGACCCCCGGGGCCACTTACATGGCAAAGAGGTGCGACCCCCAAATATATACAGACCTGTCACAAAACTAGAAAATGCTCATAATACTGTACACTGTCCCCTTCCCTACTTTCAGCCCCAATTTCCCAGGAACAGTGCGGTGCAGGTGAACAAAATTAGAGGTGCAGGTGTTGCCTAAAGTTTCATCAATAGGCCATTGCTAGAACAGGTGGAAATCCACCCATAGAAAAACTACCATGTTACACATTGCTGCAGGCTTCCAGCACCTGAACCCCAATTTCCCTGGGACATTGCGGTGCAGGTGAACAAAACTAGAGGTGCAAGTGGGGGACACCTCTGGCTAACACCCCCCAAAATTTTATCAATAGGCCATCGCCAGAAACTGTGAATCTCTATCCAGTAAAAAAAACTACCATGTTACACATTGCTGGAGGCTTCCATCACCTGAACCCCAATTTTCCATGAACAGTGCGGTGCAGGTGAACAAAATTAGAAGTGAAAGTGGAGGACACCTGTGGCTAACACCCCCCAAAATTTCATTAATAAGCCATCGCCAGAACAGGTGGAACTCCGCCCACAAAAAAACACCCTGTTACTTATGGCTGTAGGCTTCTATCACCTGAAGCCTATATACCCAGGAACAGTGCAGTGCAGGTGAACAAAATCATAGGTGCAAGTGGGGAACACCAATGAATAACACCCCCTAAAATGTCATCTTTTTTTTGGGTTCCATCTGTTGTGGCGATGGCCTATTGATGAAATTTTAGGGGGTGTTAGCCACAGGTGTCCCCCACTTGCACCTCTAAATTTGTTCACCTGCATTTCACCGTTCATGGGAAATTGGGGCTTCAGGTGATGAAAGCTTACAGCAATGTGTAACAAGGTAGTTTTTTTTAGACGGAGTTCCACCTGTTCTGGCGATGGCCTATTGATGAAATTTAAGAAGGGGTTTGGCCACAAGTATCCCCCACTTGCACCTATGATTTTTTTCACCTGCACCGCACCATTCATGGCAAATTGGGGTTCAGGTTTTAGAAGCCTGCAGCAATGTGTAACCACACTTGCACCTATGAATATGTTCACCTGCACTGCACCGTTCATGGAAAATTGGGGTTCAGGTGCTGGAAGTCTCCAGCAATGTGTAACATGGTAGTTTTTCTTTATGGGCAGAGTTCAACCTGTTCTGGTGATGATCTATTGATGACATTTTATGGGGTGTTAGCCACAGGTATCCCCCACTTGCACCTATGAATTTGTTCACCTGCACCGCACCGTTCATGAAAAATTGGGGTTCGGGTGCTGGAAGTCTCAAGCAATGTGTAACATGGTAGGTTTTTTTTATGGGTGGAGTTCCACCTGTTCTGGCAATGGCTAATTGATTCAATTTTAGGGGGTGTTAGTCACAGGTGTCCAACACCTGCAGCTCTAATTTTGTTCACCTGCACCGCACCATTCCTGGGAAATTGGGCTTCAGGTGATTGAAGCCTACAGCAATGTGTAACAAGGTAGTTTTTTTATGGGCGGAGTTTCACTTGTTATGGCGATGGCCTATTGATGAAACTTTGGGGGATGTTAGCCACAAGTATCCCCCACTTGCACCTCTAGTTTTGTTCACCTGCACTGCACCGTTCATGGAAAATTGGGCTTCAGGTGCTGGAAGCCTCCAGCAATGTGTAACATGGTAGTTTTTTTTCATGGGAGAAATTCCACCTTTTCTGGGCATGACCTATTGATAAAATTTTGGGGGGTGTTAGTGACAGGTGTCCCCCACTTGCACCTCTAGTTTTGTTCGCCTGCACTGCAACGTTCCAGGGAAATTGGGGCTAAGGTGCTGGAAGCCTGCAGCAATGTGTAATATGGTAGTTTTTTTATGGGCGGATTCCCACCTGTTCTGGCGATGGCCTTTTGATTCAATTTTAGGGGGTGTTTACCACAGGTATACCTCACTTGCACCTATGAATTTATTCACCTGCACCGCACCGTTCATGGAAATATGGGGTTCAGGTGCTGGAAGCCTCCAGCAATGTGTAACATGGTAGTTTTTTTTTTTTTTATGGGTAGAGTTCCACCTGTTCTGGCGATGGCCTATTAATAAAATTTTAGGGGGTGTTAGCCACAACTGTCCCCCACTTGCACCTATGATTTTGTTCACCTGCACCGTACCGTTCCGGGGAAGTTGGGGTTGAAAGTAGGGAAGGGGACAGTGTACAGTATTATGAGCATTTTCTAGTTTTGTAATAGGTCTGTATATATTTGGGGGTCACACCTCCTTGTTACAGGAAATACTGTTCAGGACATTTGGGGGTTTCCACTGGGAGAGATGTAAGGCTGCAGTAGATGACATTGTGCATTCATACACAAAGTGAAAGTGAAACTGTCCTGACCATTAGGTCATTGTACACACCCACTGGTATCCGCCCTCTGGCAGTTATCGTTCACTGGTAGTTTTTTTTGTTAGGACACCGCCTGCCGAGTACCCATCTCTAGATGCCAGTTAACAAAGCCATCCACACTCTATCTCAGGGCCCACCGGCTACTTCTCCTGCTGTTACTGCTGCCGCCTGCCCACTACCCAGCTCTAGATGACAGTTACCAATGCTGTCCACGCTCCATCTTGTTGGAGGTACAACATCTTACAGCTTAGTCTATTGCTGGATTGACGGCAGTTCACAATTATGCCACTAGATGTCGCTGTTACTAATTCTTACTTGTGGTTTTTTCTATCTGTTTTTCTATGATGTGATACATATATCCTGTATCCTGTGTCATTTACCCTGTAAGAAGACCGTTCGTTTTTGCATGCATGTTCTAATAAAGACAGTTTCTGTTAACCCACAATGGCTGTTCTGGGATGACTCCACTGCACCCAGCAATCATACTCTGTAACACGTCTCAGGGCCCACTGCCTCCTCCTCCTGCTGTTACTGCTGCCGCCTGCCCACTACCCAGCTCTAGATGCCAGTTAACAATGCCATCCACACGTCTCAGGGCCCACTGCCTCCTCCTCCTGCTGTTACTGCTGCCGCCTGCCCACTACCCAGCTCTAGATGCCAGTTACCAATGCTGTCCATGCCGCATTTTACAAAGTTACAGCTAGCAGATGAGAAAAGGCAGTCTCCTACACAGCAATGTCCCCAATAGCTACAACCCCTACACTGTCCATGTGAGGGGAAGCCTCAGCCTCTTCATATTCATCAATAGTTGGAGCCTCTACAGTCTTAACCTCTTTATTTTCACCAATGTCTCCAATAGCTACGACCCCTACAGTGTCCATGTGACGGGAAGCCTCAACCTCCTCACATTTACCAATAGTTGGTGCCTCTACAGTCCTAAACTCTTTATACTCCCACTTATCATACACCTGTCATGTCTTTTCACAGTTGCAGACTAGATTCAAGCTCAACAGGGTCTTCTTTCCCCACTGATTCCACCAAGCCCGTTCCCTTTCATGTGCTTTCACTCGCTCACGTTGATCAAGCCTGGGGCGTGCAGCATGATCAGCAGGAAGAGGAGGCGGTGGGCTCTCAGATGGAGTGTGGACAGCATTGGTAACTGGTATCCAGAGCTGGGTACTGGGCAGGCAGCAGCAGTAACAGCATGAGGAGGCGGTGGGCCCTGGGACGGAGCAAGGATGGCATTAGAGGTTGAGCCCATCATCTATACGGACATAGAAGCTGTAGCTATTGGAGACATGAATAGATGAACGAGATTCCAATCTGTCCCTACCTACTATGTAGCGAAACCACATGGAAGGGAACGGGCTTGGCTGAATCAGCGGGGAAAGAAGACCCTGTTGAGCTTGAGTCTAGCCTGGCACCTAGAGCTGGGTACTGAGCAGGCGGCAGCATTAAGAGCAGGAGGAGTACACTGCCATCCACACTACGTCTCAGGGCCCACCGCCACTGTAGGGACAGTGGGAATCTCATTCAACCCAATAGCTACACCTTCTACACTGTCAATAAAGGATAATGGCCTCAACCTCTAATACCGTCCTTGCTCTGTCCCAGGGCTCACTGCCTCCTCCTCCTGCTGTTTCTGCTGCCGCCTGCCCAGTACCCAGCTCTAGATGGCAGTTAACAATGCTGTCCACACTCCGTCTCAGGGCCTGCCGCCTCCTCCTCATGCTGTTACTGCTAAAAGGCAGACCCCTACACAGCAATGTCCCCAATAGCTACAACCCCTACACTTTCCATGTGAGGGGAAGCCTCAGCCTCTTCTGATTCATCAATAGTTGGAGCTTCTACAGTCTTAACCTCTTTATATTTACCAATGTCTCCAATAGCTATTCCCCCTACACTGTCGATGTGAGGGGAAGCCTCAGCCTCCTCACATTTACCAATAGTTGGAGCCTCCACAGTCTTAACCTCTTCATACTCCCACTTATCCTACACCTGTCATGTCTCTTCCAGACTAGAGTCAAGCTCAACAGGGTCTTTTTTTCCTGCTATATCCGCCAAGCCCACCCAGCTCTAGATGCCAGTTACCAATGCGGTCCCCGCTGCTTCTCAGGGCCCACTGCCTCCTCCTCCTGCTATTGCTGCTGCCGCCTGTCAGTACTCACTAAACTTCACTAAAATTGTCCACTTCTGGGTTACATTGATGATGCACTACATCCTGTCACGCACAGAGAGACTGGACCACTATGGGCCTATGGAGGTGGTGCGAGCCCTTAGAAGGGCCAAGGCGCAAAGTCTAAGCCGTAACCAGGTTTTCTCCAGAGCCTCCGATAGTGAGAATGTTGCGCTGCTGATTATGGCCAGGTTGCGGTCCTTGGGCACCCCACGGTACCAAATCACCAGGCAGGAGGATAGTCAAGGAAAGCTAGGGTAGAGACAGGCAGCAGGCAAGGGAGGCCAGGTCACACACCAGGGGTGAAAAGCCAGGGATCCAGGAGACAGACAGCAATGACACAAGGGCCACTACGGGCATAGGGAACACTGGAGACACTGGAACAGCAGGAGGCACAGGAAAAACAGGGATAACCACAGGCAGACAGGAACACAGGAACAGCACAGGGAAGTTGGCTGGAAACCAACAGACTGGACCACAAGGGGTTAACACAGGAGCTGGAGACAGGAAACACTGGATTAGGCAGCAGGTGTACAGGAACTAGTTTACAGAGCTAGGGAGCTAGGCACTAGTAACTTGATGCACTAACACAGAATGGAGTCCAAGAGCAAGCTAAATAGCCAGGGCTAATAAAGGAGCTACTTCCTGATTGGCCTGCACATGGACAGAGTCGATAAAGCCTGGAAACAGAGGCATGCCCAGCATCAGAACTGCCCACATGCGCAGGAGAGAGATGCCTGTGTTTTAGTGAGGAACAGGTAAGTGTGACACACCCAGCTCTGGATGCCAGTTAACACTGCTGTCCACGCTCCGTCTCAGGGACCACTGCTTCCTCCTTCTGCTGCTGCTGCCGCCTGTCAGTACTCCATTCACTAAAACTGTACACTTCTGGGAGGCATTGATGATGCACTACATCGAGCTCTAGATGCCAGTTACCAATGTGGTCCCCGCTCCTTCTCTGGGTCCACCGCCTCCTTCTTCTGCTGCTGCTGCCTGTCAGTACTCCTTTCACTAAAATTGTACATTTCTGGGTGGCATTGATGATGCACTACACCCAGCTCTGGATGCCAGTTACTAATACGGTCCACGCTCTGTCTCAGGGCCCACCGCCTCCTCCTGCTGCTGCCGCCTTTCAGTACTCCATTCACTAAAATTGTACACTTCTGGGTGGCATTGATGATGCACTACACCCAGCTCTAGATGCCAGTTACCAATGCCGTCCATGCTCCGTCTCGGAGCCCACCGCCTCTTCCTTTTGCTGCTGTTGCTGCTGCTGCCTGTTAGTACTCCATTCACAAAAATTGTATTATACACTTCTGGGTATCATTGATGATGCACTACACCCAGCTCTAGATGCCAGTTACCAATGGCGTCCACGCTCCGTCTCGGGACCCACCCCCTCCTCCTCCTACTGTTGCTGCTGCCGCCTGTCCAGTACTCCATTCACAAATATTGTATTACACACTTCTGGGTGTCATTGACGATGAACTACATCCAGCTCTAGATACCAGTTACCAATGCCATCCACGCTCCATCTCAGGGCCCACCACCTCCTCCTCCTGCTGTTGCTGCTGCCGCTCGCCCAGTTCTCCATTCACAAATATTGTATTAGACACTTCTGGGTGTCATTGACGATGCCTTACACCGAGCTCTAGATGCCAGTTACCAATGCCGTCCATGCTCTGTCTCATGGCCCACCGTCCTCCTCCTCCTGCTTTTGCTGCTGCTGCCTGTCCAGTACTCCATTCACAAAAATTGAAATACATATTTCTGGGTGTCATTGACGATGCACTACACCCAGCTGTAGATGCCAGTTACCAATGTGGTCCACACTCTGTCTCAGAGCCCACCGCCTCCTCATCCTGCTGTTGCTGCCGCCTGCCCAGTACTTCATTCACAAAAATTTTATTACACACTTCAGGGTGTCATTGACGATGCACTACACCCAACTCTAGATGCCAGTTACCAATGCGGTTCACGCTCCTTCTCAGGGTCCACTGCCTCCTTCTCCTGGTGCTGCCGCCTGTCAGTACTCCATTCACTAAAATTGTACACTTGTGGGTGGCAATGATGCACTACACCCAGCTCTAGATGCCAGTTACCAAAGCAGTCTACGCTCTGTCTCAAGTCCCACCGCCTCCTCCTGCTGCTGCTGCTGCTGCCGCCTGTCAGTACACCATTCACTAAAATTGTACACTTGTGGGTGGCATTGATGATGCACTACACCCAGCTCTAGATGCCAGTTACCAATGCTGTCCATGCTCCATCTCAGAGCCCAATGCCTCCTCCCGCTGCTGCTGCCGCCTGCCCAGTACTTCATTCACAAAAATTGTATTACACACTTCTGAGTATCATTGACGATGCACTACTTTGTTGTATATTACTATGTGTTGTTTTTTGTTGTTTTCTTGTAGAGGCCATTGCCTTACATACATTTTAATGTTTTGCTAAACATATATCATTACATGTCATTGCTGCTTGGGCCAAGATGAATTTGGTTGCATGCACAAAGTGCAAATAAGTAAGTATAAGTAATAAGTAGTAAGTAATAAGAAAAAATAAGTAATAAGTAAGATCTTACACTTGTTTTTTACTAATTTTTAAGTGGTGAATCCAGAAATGACCCCAGTTTTTTGTTATCACATCTGGTTTTTACAATAAAGGGTACCCCTTATTTTTGTCAAAAAACATAGAAATTTTACATACAATAAAAACAAAAATTATTAAATAATACCTTGAATGTACTGTTTATTTAAATTTCTTTTGTTCATACAAAGGATTTATTGTTATTCTATGACATTTTTTTACAGTAAAACATTTGTGCAGAAAATGCACCTTGATGCTCCTATTGCAACCAAGCATTTTATAGGTCTCCAAGAGTTTCTGGACAATTTCTGTGTAATTATTTGCTTGTGTGTTTCCAAGAAAGTTCTTGACAATGGCTTTGAATGATAACCAAGCATTCTTTTCGATTTCTGACTGACTTTCTTTCGATTTGTCCTGATGAAATGTTCATCTTTGATTAGCTACCGAATCTGTGAACCATCAAACACCTTTCAAAAATGCCTTTATTTTTTCAAATGACAGGCTAGGAAATGCCAAAATGAGGTACTTTAAACAGTCTCCTTCAGTTGGCAAAGCTTTAACAAACTGCTTCATCAGACCTAGTTTCATGTGCAGAGGCGGAAATATATTATTTTTTCGATCAACAAATGGCTCATGTAGAATGTTTGGATCACTTTGTATTAGGGCAGATCTTGGAGGCCATTTCCTTTCCACCCAATGCCTCCCACAAGCTCTGCTGTCGTACATGCACACATAACAGGGATACTTGGTGTATCCACTTTGCTGACTAAGAAGGAAGCATTTTAAGGTCAACACTGATGACCCGATTGTGTTGGTGATATTGCAACAACTCAATGACTCTCTTTATGTCTGCATATTATTCACAAAGGTAAACTGAATGGCCAGTTGGGATTGACTCAAATATATTGCTATTGTGAAGGAGGACACACTTTAGGCTCCACTTTGAGCTATCGATGAATAGACGACTTTCAGTTGAGATATAGATTGGAATTCCCAAATCCTCCATTAATCCAGGTATGTTATGGTAATACACAAAGCCACTGTCAGTTCTAAAGTACTGCAGAAATGCAATTTCTCTGGTTTGAAAGTACAATACCTTGTTCCTTTTTCAAGTAAGTTTTTCTCATGCAGTCTTGATGCTAGGAGTTCCCTTACGAACAGAGTCCTCTTGAATTTCAAACTCTTCTCCATTGTTGTCGTCTAGTTCATCACCATAATCATGTTTTATCGAGTGAGGGTAGTGTAACAAAAACTGGCACTGGGATTTCATCTGAATGAGCCATGAATGAGCGTATAGCCGATGGTAGACTAGGATACTCAATGTTACATTTATTTTTCTTGGTATATCCTGAAGTTTTCACTATCTAAAAGTAACAGTCACTGAAATGATCTCCTGGCTCTCACCATAGTATACCAAATTGCATCTTATCACGTGTTACCTTTGTCCACATCCTTTAACCCTCGGCACACTGTTTGCACACCTTATGAGGGGTCCAAGACTTATCCTGATCACCAAGCTTAACTTTGAAATATGCCAAATAGGCTTGCTCTACAAATGTGCTGATGTTCGCCCTTTGACTGGAAATGGTGAAACAGATATAACAAAATGAATTAGGGTTGTTTAGGCACTTAGGATGAGAAACAGCAGAGCCAGACATGATCTAAAAAAAAAGAAATACGTGTGTAAGTAGAAAAATAAATTTTGCTTATTCACTATGTAGAGCAGCGCACAACCTCTGACCACACTGTCTTGCGTGTAAATTAATAGCCTATACAAATCCAAGCTACAGTAATGGCATTAATTTAAGCGGTAGAGAAAAAAACTGACGTAATAGAAGATAACTAACTGCACTTTCAGAATCAGCATACTAATTTTAGTGTAAATAAGCCTAAAAATTGAAATCAACAAAAAATGTGTTCAAAATTGTTCCCCAGTGTAATCTGATGAAAAAAATCAGTGAAATCTGTGAAAAAAAAGTGAGATAAAAACTATCACCAATATGTACTGCCAACATTAGACATAGTAACAGACCATGCACATATACATAAAAACATGACATTATACAAAGAGTTTACAGCTGCTGAGTCGCTAATGACAAAAATGTGGCATGCAGCCCCAGATACTCATTTAAACCAAGGCATCACACAAATAAAAGATGAAACAGTTGTAAACTGCTAAAAAAAAAATCACTATTTTGTAAGGTTTTCATATGATCACAATACCATATTGGTTTTGAAATGTGTATCATATACAAGAAAAACGAAACTTACATATAATCCTGAATTATTTTTAGGGCATTTCAATTGTGAATTGCTGCATGATAAAGATCCACCAATTATGTACCCACGGGAAACAAAAAATTAAATTAATGTATATATATCTACTTAAGTCATAATAAATAAAGGAACCTAACAGTTTTGTAAAGATGAAAAATTACCTTGAATCCGTTGGTTGAACTGTTGGTTAAAGATATCGGACCCAGCCGTTTTATTGGAAGGAGACCAGGTGTAAGAAAATATGGCTGCGAGTACTTCATGCAAAAGTAAAATAATGATACAGCCACGTGCAATGGCGAGGTATCCAAACTTACAGTATATATTCAAAAAAGAGTTAGTAATGGTTGCTTCAATATTCTAACATGTGCAGTTGCTCAAGTTGTTTGGTAAACTCTGAGTTGTTCAGGTAGGAAATAAATAAAGCTAGTGAATTCATTAGGTAAAGGAGGAGGGGGCCAGAAATGTAATGGATGGGTCCAGGACTGAGCCATTGCTGTGACATAGAGGATGCAATGCTTTCTCCTTCTGCAGTGACACTGCACGAAAAAGATGTGATGCTCCCTCCTTTTGAACAAGAGGAGGAATGTCACCTGGATGCAACCAGCTATGCCAGACGTAGCAAACTCAACAAGGATAAGAGAATTTCCCGGGCATATAATGTATCTGACCCAGGGCACGACCAATGATAGAAATACAAAAACAGGGCTTAAAACCAAGCAGCAAAAACAAAACTAAAATGAATAGACATAAATAGAGTCTAAAATGTGTTCAAAACATGTACACAGTAAATAGCAAATCGGTATATATAAGCAACATATTTGTCTAGTACACAGATTTGTCTCAAAAGATACGTTTTCATATTGTTTAGAGCAGGCCCTATCATCATTTTTTTCTTTTTCAGTTACAGCAAGCTATGTCACCTGATCTTGCCCTTGCATTGTGCAAGATCAGGTGACAAGTACCCCATGTGCCCCATCCTAACAAAAAGAAGTAAAAAGAAAGGAGTTGGCAGCGCCTGGAGCTTCCTCCTTACTCAGACGAAGGAAGATTCAAGGACAGCGTGGGACCTAATCAAGGCCAAGTATAGATGTATCAGGGGTTCTGCAAAAGTAAGGGTAAATATTGTTTTTTTTGTTTTTAGTACAGTTCCGCTTTGTTTTATAAAATGTTTAGGTCTGTTAGTAGCCAATGTGTAAGTATGTCAAGCTTGTAATATCAGTAATGAATTGATTTTAATGAATGGAATATAACAAAAGTAACTTGGAGCAATAGCACTACACTAAGGGATAAAGGCTTTATAAAAATGGCTTAAAACTAATAAGTTCATTTTGATGATTTGTAAAATGTGTATGCTCCCCATATTGCCACCTTTGTTGTAAACTCCCCATGAAAACCAATACAATTTTTGAAATGAAAACTAATAAAATAATTGAGTCCTGGATACTTATGTTCTTTAACCCCCCTAGCGTTCTAATTATGTCAGTATTTCTATGCAAAAAGCGTTACAATTTTTTGCATGGAAATTTGTTGTTAAGTATTGTAGGCCTGTAATTCCAAGGAATGACTCCTGGGTATGATAAAGTTTGAAACACAAATCATTGTTTAAAATCATCAATCAATAATTTAAAATAATGAAATAATATAACAAAAATCAATGTAATTTAAAATTTTTATGAAATCAAACACACTGAAATTTGTCCAAAATGTAAATCAGGGCACTGGACAATGATGATTTATGCACTAAAAGATGTACTTGTACATTTATTATTTATTGTATTACATTTAATATTACATTGTAATCTGCTTTTAAAATTCCCACCCGGCCATCCCCCCCCGAACGTACCGACGATTCACTCATCACCCGGAAGAAGTAATGCAGAAGCGCTGCTGGATTGCGGGGTGCAGGTAGGAGGTTTTTTTTTTCCTGACTCAGGAATTCCACTTTTTGCAAGTAAAATACACGCCGAGTCACATTTGGGAAAACCGCTAAAGGGTTTAAGTTGCAAAAGCAAGGTATCGGAATTGCCCCCACGTAGTGGAGCTGCAAAGGCGGTTGCCATATTGGCACTGTAGGAAATGGCGTCCTACTCGAGTACAAAAGTTACCATCTTTAATGTCTTTTACATGTTCAGAAACTTTACCTTTTAAGGGCCTTTTTGTTTTTCCTACATAGAAGTCTTGGCAAGGACATGCAAGTAAATGCGCCCTATGTGGTAACATCAATAGACTACTTGTATTTAAATATTTACATTGATTACAAAGGCCACACTTAAGCTTTCCTTTTTGGAGTTTCACACATGAAATTGTTTCCTGACTGTGTAGTGACTAGCTAACAATTTGTTGCATAAAGATTTTGCCTGCCTACAAATCAATCTAGGGTGTAACAGGGCCTTCAACGAGAAGATGCCAATGTTTTTGTAATAGGCTCTTAACTTGAGGGGACTGATATGCAAAATTAGTAATCAGGAGGGTATTGTTCTGGACTTGAGATTTCAGTTCACACAATTGTTAGATTTGATTATTTCAAACTTGTGTAAGCCTGTTTTATGCCAAAATTGCTGTATCCTTATTGCTTTAATCAGTTGTATAGGGCAAGGGTTCCCAACCTACCGGTTGCAGGCCATATCTGGCCTGTGGAGATGACAGATCTGGTCCTCTGCTGGTTCCCCTTCTGCTCTCTCTGCTCATTGTTTTGCAGGAGATGGGGCCCATGCATCTTGTATTCTTTGAGATCATACTACCAGGAGAGGAAAGCATGCTCAGTGTGAGCTCCCTATAAGTGGGTGTGTACTATAGACCTGGCAATCAGCTGTGGCTGCTCCCCACCCATCTTGTACTGTGAGATAATCCTAGCAGCAGCAGCTCTGCCTCCATGCAGCTGTCAATATCCCCATGTATAAACCTTCACATCTCCTACAGCCAGTGTCTCCTACATCCCCCTCAACGTGAAAACATGTAAAGTTGGAGAAATTATGTCTAATACATAAATATTAGCTCATTCATTGGAATGCTTCTAATTAAATGTTTAGGGCAGGCACTCTGAGCTGATATAATATTATTACCCACTGAGGGTTTTCTATATAAAGATGTTTGCTGGATGCCTTCTTTTTAGATAGATAGATAGATAGATAGATAGATAGATAGATAGATAGATGCTGACTATGGTGAGTCATAGTAAATTTTAAGTTGTACATGTTTTTTTTTTTTTTTGGGAAATGTCATAAAATAAATAAATCATCAGAAGTTCCTGTCCACAAAATAAAAATGGATATATCTACACTAGATATATTTGTGCCATGCTTAGAGATTAGAGGTATGTCAAAGCTGTCTTGTCTGCGAATAGGTCTCATTCCCATCCAACAAGGTTAGCGTAGGATGGGACACATGCGGTACTTATATATGTTGTTCTTAGAAGTACTAAAAATATGACTATAATTACCTCAAACAATTCTTTGAATACCAAAACTTTATTGTATCAAAAATGTATTGTATATTTAGAATAGAGTTGCATTGCATGTTAGCAAGGTTACTGAGGATACCACCAGTTGAAATTTATGCTGTCCGGACTAAATATTAAGGACACATTTTACTTATGTAAACACATTTTCACCAGAGAGCAGTAAAAAAGTCTAAAAAAAAGGTTTTTTGCAAAACACATTTGGCTTGATTTATTAAAGCTCTTCAAGACTGGAGAAGAAACACTTTCATCAGTGAACCTGGGTGATCCGGCAAACCTGGAATGGATCTG
This sequence comes from Pyxicephalus adspersus, assembly GCF_032062135.1. NCBI lineage: Eukaryota > Metazoa > Chordata > Amphibia > Anura > Pyxicephalidae > Pyxicephalus > Pyxicephalus adspersus. The sequence continues at coordinate 18,574,878 of NC_092869.1, forward strand.
GTACAGGATGAAAAACATGGAAATCGGGAAAGGAGATCCAAAGTTCTGTATCAATTTCAGCGGAAACCATGTCATTACTTCTACGTAAAACAAAATCCAAATGAGATGATTGATAATGTGCAAAACATAGAATAAATGTTGTGTAAACTGCAATAAAAGCAATCTGTAAAACTCAAATGAAACCCAAAGATCTTTGGATGGGTGGATCTTACTTTTTTGAGGTGTTTTACACATTATCATTTATATCATAGAATTTTGCTAGAAGTGATATGGAATTGCTGGGTCCTAGACACAGAATTAATGTAATGGCACTATGGATTTTCACAGTCTGGGAGATCAAAGGTAGTGGCAATTGGGTTCCGTAGGGTAATCCCACTTGTTTTAGAAAAGTCTGTCTCAGACCCTGATGGACAGTACATATTTTTGAAAGGGAATATTGCCCTAAAAATCAACATATCCAATTTTTCCTCCGTACAATACGGAATCTTTTACAGTTCCAAGAAAAGAGACAAAGAAAAGGGAAATGCCTTTCAACTCCAGGAGCTGTTCTCCCATGTCAAGCAGCTTGAGCTTCTACTCAAATAATCTCAGTGGAAGGAGCATGCTCCCCAATTGAGTCAATTGCATTGACAGCTAAAGTAGCTCCTGGCTCTTTAGACCAAATATGCTCTCTCCCAGGTGGCAAGAGAATTTTATGAATGGAGGCAACAAACCCAAGAAGATCTTAGTCAATGCGCTCAGATCTAATAAAATCAGCGAGTTACAAAGGACAAGAACTCGGCTGGGGATCTGTTCCACCTTTCTATAGAGGTGGCATCAGCGAATCCTATCAAAATTTGTACCAGGTACCCCATGGGGAAAACTCCCTAAAATACTGCTTGATAAATTATCATCACTTGAAAGTGATATCCCAGAGGATGAGTGCTGTCATCAAATCATCTCCATTGGGCAAGGCTCCGGGATCAGATGTTTTTTTCACTGATATACCACAGGCATTATCAGGACATTCTTCTGCCACATCTCTGTTCATGTCAATGATTTGGTTTACACATCAGAGATGTGTGAGGACTCCCTGCCTGCAAACATCACTGTAATCCCCAAATCTGTGAAGGAGCCAACTCTTTGTTCGAGGTACAGCCCCATATCCTTGCTAAATGTGGATGTGAAGCTGTATGCGAAAGTGAGACTATAAGACTTTAACTATGAGACTACAGAGAGTGGACCCCTCCTGGATTTACACAGACCAATTGGGTTTGTCCCAGGTTGAGAGGCCATGGACAATCCCTCACGGGTTCTCACTCTGCTACATTATGTACGACGGTATAGCCAGCCCACTCTGTTACTTTCAACAGACGCCAAGAAGGCTTTTGACTGAGCGGACTGGCTGTACCTCTCCACCATGTTGACCTATGTGGACCTAAACTCAAAATTTTTACTTTACAATACAGGAAACGGGACTTGCTGGCAATGCTAGGGTCTTGGGATCACCATCCTGACCACAGCCAAGAAATATCTATGAATATCTTTCTTGGCCAACACTATGGAACTTGCGACCATGTAGAGAAGTGATGGGTATATTGGAGTCAGCAAAAACATTATACACTCCCTGAACAACATCCTAGTAAAATCTTATCGGTAAGTACTCCCACCATGTATGTAACATGGCCTTGGCACCTCATTTTATCTGTTCCCAAAGTATTAATATTAGCCTTATAAATAACATCTTAATGATTTGAACAAATATCAAAAGAACCCAATTTTTTGAATGGAAGACCCAATTTATTGGCACCACATCCCCTAATTTTATTAGTTACAAACACAAATTTTTCTTTTTTTTTGACTTTTTAGGTACCTTTACAAATACCTTTACAAATATGCATACATCTTTTCTTTAAAAAAGTTTTTCATAACTTAATATTGTTCTAAACATTGATTAAATCTATGCCATAATTTCCTTTATATCACATCTATTTTTGCATGCTTGATAATATTTGCATGATGGTGTTTCACCCAAAGGCTTCAGAAGGACATATCATTTCCTCCACATACATTAAAATTAATTTAAAGGGCAAAAAGAGGGGGAGAAGAGAAAAGGGAAAATAACATTTTATTTAAAACATTAGAATAAAATTGTCGACATAGGGGTGTGTGGCTACGCAATAGTGGCGTTAGGAAGCTTCTTGTTTGAGCTCCCACCACTGATACTGTATTTTTCAGACTTGGCAGCTTACATATACGATTCCTTCTCTGCATACCACATGCTGCGCAGTAAGGGGACACCAGAGCCCAAATGAGCGGGTAAGAAAGTAGATCTCACCCGCTACTTTACCTCACAGGGCTCTCCAGTGCCAGAGCACAAGGCATCCAATATGGCGTCCTGCCACTCCTCACCTCCCAGCACCAGCACAGGAGCCTTGGAAGCAAGCCACCAAGCTTGTTTGTCTCATGTCACACAGCAGGAGCTTTTTTCCTCCTCTTTGCGCAAAGAGCTTAATGTCTCAAAAACCTCTACAACTGCGATGCAATCATCAGTATTTCTGCTGAAGACATCAGTGGGTGAAATGGGGTAACAATTTACCTCCCTATTCCACCGCACTGATGACCTCACAGTCACCGAACGAATGTCTTTGCACTGCTCTTGGTCCCTGTGAATTTACTGGCTGGAGTGACTGGTTGGAATATATTGTTTTACTGTATCGTTTTTATGAATACCTGCTATACATTCTTTTTTGAAGATATTATTATGACATTACTAGTGGCCTTGTGGTTGAGGTGTTGATTAGTGGCCTCCTTCCTGCAGTGAATATTATGTAGGCAGTCCTATTCAATAGCGGGGTTTGCTGTGAATACACTACATGGGCAGGAATATGTGTCATGTGTTATGTTGCTTTGTATTAGGCCCATTTTTTGTACAGGGTGCTCTTTACCCTCTGTTTCATATGACTTCATGTAACAGACTGCTCCTACTGTATTTGGCAGATAGCTATTCTGGGAGGTTGTGGGGACAATCTGTTGGATGCGGTGTACTGAGGATGGCCTACGTGGGGGTTGGTGAGTTACCTTCCCTAGCCTGGACCATATTAGTTATACTCAACCCACTGACATCCTCTGCATTGCCACGATGTACCTCTGTTGAGATGATAGGCTTAAATCTGAATGATGGTTTAAGTGTTTATTTGTTTACTTATGCAATATTAAATAAATGTGCTGTTTATTTTTGTTTGATGCCCCCGTTTGAAGGGGGCAGGTTTTTTTTCAACATTTCTGAGGTGATCCTGCCCTTTTTTGTGGATGTTTCTGTATTCTTTTTCTGTATATGATCACAGTAGAGGTGATCAGTACCTTGCCGATGTTGCATATCACTTTCCTCCATTAGTTTGCTCCTTCTTATGAAAAGGAAGCTTGAAACGTACTTGTAGTATTTAATCTCTATAGGCCCCGACAGTCAGGGGTACAGTTTCCTCTTCTTGCTCTTTCTCTTCTTTTCTTTTTTACTTCCTCCCCTTCTCCCCTTCCCACAAGTATCCCATGTTCCCTTCCTTCACCCCCCCTTCATCTCCATTCCAAACTACCCTTTCCCATATATCCATATTTTGGTAATTTGATGGGTGCAGTTGGTTCTGACACGGCTTCAATATGCTGCTTAAACTCTCATCTATTAATGCCAAATTCAAAAATTAATTCTCCGACCAACCGCTCTTTAGTTCTTAATGCACTTAGTAGTTTCAGGTGTTGCGTTCATATAGGAAACACATTTTCACCATGATAAGATACCATCGCTCAAAAGTCGCCATTTTCAAATGGCATATCATGGCTCCTCCCCTGATTCCAAATCTAAGGGAGTTAGTATTCTGATTGATAAATCTCTTCCCTGAACTTGTTGCAGTGCAGGCTGACCCTAAAGGGAGATACCTCCTAGTTAAGGGGACGATACAATCCCAGTTGTTTACACTGGTTAACCTTAACCTTCCCAACACCAATCACATATCCTACTTAGAAGAGTTTCTTAATGTTGTAGATGTGTTTGCAGCAGGTACATTGATAGTAGGTGAAGACTTTATTTTTGCAGTGGAGTCAACCCATGATGTGTCAGGGGAGGCTTTACATCTCCCTTACTCTGTTCTGAGACGGCTGAAAAATCTCTTACATCAACATCAATTAATTGATATATAGAGAAGACAGCACTCCACGGAGCATGAATACACCTTTTACTCTCTATTACATAGGACTTACTCATGCATAGATTTTTTCTTACTGAAGCATGAGACAGTTCCTCTCATGCAATCTTCTGAGATTGGTACTATGACTTTTTTGGATCACGCCCTGAAAACTAAACTAAAACTAGTTCTTGGTGCCTCAACTAATCAATTTTGAGGGATTGAGGGATTTGGGCCTAAGTTAGCAAATGAAACACAAACTTTCTTTTCTCGTAATGAAGCCTCCGTCTCTCCTCCATTGACTGTATGGAAAGTGCACAAGTGTTATGTATGCGGTCTTTTAAAACAACAGGGCCATAGACTAAAAAAAGAACACCAGGCAAAATTAATACAACTCTTTAAAGACTTGGATGCCCTGGAAATGACGCACAAATGCAGACATTCCCCAGACACAGAAGCCCAATTACTGGCTTTGCCTGAAAAAACGAATAAGCTATGCTGCTCTAAAACAAAATTCTAACTTGATAAATGTAGAGCTTTCTTCTAAGAATATAGAAACAAATGTGGGAAAGCTTTGGCACATGCAGTGAGAGCTAAGAGAGCCCATACCTTTATACGATGCGTGAACTCAAGTTCAGGTAGACCGCTACACTCTTCCCAAGACATAGCTAACTCTTTTAAGGATTTTTATTCTAAGTTATATATTTTGAGAAAAAGCCCCTAAACGCTTCCCTCAGCCTCTATGATTACAGTTATGCTGGACTATTTGAGTTCTTCGGGAATTCCCAAGGTGCCTAAAGAAGCTGTGTCTATTTTAGATGCTCCTATTAGCCCAGCTGAATTACAAGCAGCTTCAATGAACACACCCACAGGAAAGGCCCCTGGTCCTGACAGGTTTACTCTGGCATATTACAAATGGTTTCTCCCTAAGATTACCCAACCATTTTTGACCGCCATTAACACGCTCTCCCCAAACTGCCCTCTTTCTGCGGACTTTTCAAGGGCCCACATTACTGTTAGCCAGAAAAAGGACTCTAGCCAGAAAAGTCTTGTGCGAGCTACTGGCCGATATCGCTTTTGAATTGCGATGTTAGGCTCTTCTCTAGTATATTAGCCCGCCAGTTAACACCTATACTTCAAAGTCTCATTCATTAGGATCAAAGTGGGTTTCTTCCATATAGGAAGGCGAGAGATAACACCATCCGCACACTCAATTTGATACATCACGTTACTGTGAACAAAATCCGTTTACTGATTTTTTCAGCTGATGTAGAGAAGGCATTCGATCATGTGGACTAGACTTTTATGCGACAAGTCCTTACTTTTTTAGGCATCCTGAACCATTTTCTTGAATGGATCCAGGCTTTTTATAGTAACACTACTACCTCTATAAGAGTCAATCCAAATCTCTCCCGACCATTCTCCATCACTAATGGCACGAGGCAGGAATGCACTTTATCCCCCCTGCTCTTTATTTTACTTTTAGAGACTTTGTTGAGACATATTCGCAAAAACTCGGATATCAGAGGTATTTTGGTAAATAAAACAGAGCATAAAGTAGCAGCATATACGAATAATCTCCATTTTTTTTAAAACATCTCCACAAATAACCATCCCCAATCTTTTTAAGGAACTCTGCCAATATGCCCTGTTTTCTAATTATAAAGTGAATCTCCGAAAATCAGAAGTCTTAGATGGTAATTTACCTCCTAACATAAGAAGGACTTTGTCCCCTTCTTTCCCATTTAAGTGGGTGCGAGGTTCTCTTCGTTACTTGGGCACTAATATCCCAGCCAATCTTAATAGAGTGGTGGAGCTGAATTTTCTACCGCTCCTTAACACTATACGCAGGGACCTTCAGAGGTGGTGAAAACAAGTCTTTACGTGGTTCGGGCACTCTAATATTCTAAAAATGAATATTATGCCATGACTTCTATGTTTGCTACAAACCCTGCCGGTGCATGTTCCTCCTCATCTGTTACAAAAATTTATGTCTGAATTCCTGCGGTTTTTATAGAACACCGACACTTTCTCCTTCGGCTCTCCAAAGACAGAGGTGGAAATTTATGTGTAGGCGTCCTCTGAGAGGTGTGGTATCCTATACATATAAAATGCAATTGACAACAATTGACACTCCAGCACCCTTTTTTCTTTCCAAATGGGAAAGCGATCCTAATACTACTTTTACGAGGTAACAAACAGAACTTATACTATATTATAGGCAAAAGGCTTCTATTAGCAACTGATATCAGGAGACAAACTGTAAACTGTTTACCAGATGGTACAGGACTCCTGAAATGTTGGCCAAAATGTATCCACATACAAGCTCAATGTGTTGGAGTTGTGGTAAGCATAAAGGTACTTTATTGCACATTTTTTGGAGTTGCCCCATTTTGACACCTTTTTGGATGGGTGTTGCAGAGATTATTAACAAATTAGAGACTCTTTAGTCACTGCCATGGTACTAATGGATTGGCATAAGGCCAATGTGATTCCTATCTTCAAAAAGTCATTACCAGGTAACTACAGACCGGTTAGTTTAATGTCCATATTTGGAAAGGTCCAAGAGAGTTTAATAAAGAATTACAAGGAATTTATGTTAAAAAATATCATTATAAGTGATAGTAAGCATGGCTTCAAGAGAGACTTAACTTGTCAAACAAATTTACTCCCTTTTTATGAGGAAGTATGTAAACAGGTAGACAGTAGAGTAGCAGTTGGTATAGTGGCCCTTATTCATCAATGAAATCCGCGCTCACTGGACGTGTGTACTTTCGCGCTTCCAGCGAGCCGGTTTCCTGTGGTCCGGAGTCGAGTGCGCTCGTACACTCGACCCCTCACGGCCAGCCGGATTCCTGCCTTGATAATAATGAGCAATAGGGGTCGCGAATCTGCCAATTAAGGCGATTAGATTTCAGCTGCGCGATTAAGGAGGATCTGTTAAGATGTCACTGGTGAGATCATAGCAATTAATTAGCGCACACTTGCTCTCTGTTCTGTGCGTATCTACAGTCCATTACAGGTCAATTAGAATCTTTAATGCTTCATCTTCTTTTGGGTAAGTGCTACTTTTTATAGGTTACATTGTACTCATTCACAAAATAATTAATTTATTGTTACATTTGTTGCACTGTTTTTATACTTTTTGGTTTGCTTTGCAACACTGCAAACTAATTGAGATCAAGCTGTATATATACTAGTAAGCACTTCATACA
>NC_092869.1:18586197-18587453 GCF_032062135.1 Pyxicephalus adspersus
TTTTTTTTAGCGCACATACATGTTTTAAACATTTGAACAGCACAAACATTTTTTTTTAGGGCCCAGGGTATTATGTGTGCCATTAGAAAGAATTATTTTTTAGGGGAACAGTGACTTTTAATGCAAGCTCGCCAGTGTAAAGCTGCCGGAGATGTGCGGCTCCGGCCGCGAGCTCATTCAGTTGCTGAATTGCGCGACGGCTTATGATTTCGGATCGCGAATACGAATGCGCGAGCGAGCGAGCTTCCGATTTTGCTTGATGAATCAGGGCCAGTGTATTTGGGCTTTGCAAAAGCATTTGACACAGAATTCCTGATTTATCAATGAAATACACGTACGCTCTACGCGCAGAAGTACACACCAGTCAGCAAGCTCTATTACCTTGAGTCGGGCCCAAGTTTTAATGAACTCACCTGCCTTTTTCTGCAAAAGTGAGCAAAGATCACGAATATGCCAATTAATGCGATAAATTTTCAGCTGCGCAATTCAGGAGGAGATGTTAAACTCAATAATGAGGTGATAGCAATTGATTAGCGCACACCTGCGCCCAGTTCTGTGCGCATTTCCAGTCCATTTTACAGGTCATTTTGAATCTTTAATGCTTGATGTTTTTTTTGTGTAAGTGCTACTTTTTTAAGATACATTCCACTCATTCACAGACTTGTTTCATTTATAGTTACATATGTTGCACTTGTTGTTTTTGATACTTTTTTTTTTGGTTGCAACACTGCAAACTAATTTCTATCAAGCTGGATATATACTAAGTAGCACTTTCTAATATGTCATCACACAATAGTATGACTGTAAAAAAAATATAGTAACAAACATTTGTGACCTGAATAAAATTTCATTCTAGTTTGGCTTTAGTTTAGAGAAATCAAATATTTTAGTAAAGGATTATAGGCAAACATGTTATAATACATGTATTACCCTCTCTAGAAAAAAGTTGCTAAAAGCGGTAACCCCAAGTCACACTTGGGGTAGGTAAACCTATGGGAGGTAATATCAAATACAGCCTTACCTGATCAACCGGCGTCCCACACCATCCATCGCCGCGATTTCCGTCTTCTTCCTCCGGCCAGCTTCTGCGCCTGATGAGTCATTGGGGAGTTCTCTGTGACGTCCGTGCGTGTGTACGTTGCCGGCGGAGCGGGGCAGGAAATTCACAATCCATTTGTATTGCATTCAATACAAAATAACTGTATTGAATGCAATACATTGGATTTATATGTGTAAAAGCAGTACATTGTTTTCAA
>NC_092869.1:18587871-18632795 GCF_032062135.1 Pyxicephalus adspersus
TGTTGCTGCAATGTTTTTGTGCCTGGTTTGTAATGCCAGTTTCTGTTGTTTAGCAATTCTTCAGCAATGTTTTGTCATTTTTTTCCACAAGTATTGAGTACAAATGTCTGCATGGTTTCCACTCCAAAGTGCTACCTGTGCCCCCTCGTTGCCTTTGTCTTATTGTCACATATTGGTATTTGTATGTATTATGTACATATTCCTTTTCGGAATAAATTGTCATGGTTTTTTTTTTAATAGTCTGACATTTGCACTCACATTGATTTGCTGCCACACAACTCCTCTCATTTGTAGTAGTGTTATAGGTTTGTTGCCAGTGTGCTGGGCTGCCTGATCTTAGCACTATACAAACAGCACTGAGCACTGTATACAAACACACTTCCACTTGCTCTCCAAACTGGTTGTCAGTTAGTTGTCCAGCTGAATTGCATACTCATTCTAACACACCTGATGGTAATGAAAGGAGGTCTAGGTTGACAAGCTCACAAGCAGGGTCACACACTCTTGGAAATGAACAAATGTTGTGTTGTTGCTTAACTTTATGCTCATTTAATAGCGGAGTGTATGCATTATTAAGGTGTTTACACAAAACAAATAGTACTAGTCTATCAAACTTCCAGGGCCAAATCTACTTTGTGCCAAACATTTTCTTGCTTTTCCCATCCCTGTTTCTGCAGGTTTGAATGATATTTTAGTAGGCTTTGCCTATATATATATATATATATATATATATATATATACACACACACACATACATACTCACCTCAGCTTGGCAGTGGAAGCACATAAAGGTTGACTCCTCCTTTATCCAGAAGCAATATTATCCATGAATGTTGCTTGTAGCCAAGTCCATGACATCAGAAATTATAGGACGAAATAGGCAATCTTTTCAATTTGAAGCATGTGAAGGAATATGGTCTAAAAAGCCCTCTTTGCCTATTTCTTCCTATAATTTCTCTTTTCTGTGTATATGTACACACATCTAAATGCATACATATATGTTTTGCTTCATGTGCACTCACGTCTATACATGTATGCATAAGTGCACATGAAGCAAAACAAGCAATATACACAAAAATAAAAACTTACCTGAATGAGGACTGTGCAAAAGTGTGGTGCATTTTTCAACTGATAAACACAGTTGACGCGCACATAGCAGGTGCACTTTGGCACACATATATGAGCTATAAACCCACACTCCCACGTAAAGCCAAAATAGTTCAAAAATGGCCCAACAAATATTTCATTAAAAAAATACTTACCAAACCACTATGCAATTGGATTAGAAAATATTTATGCAGGACTAACATTTCAAAGTGGGAATAAAGGCAGAATTTTGCAATCAAACAATATGGTCACAAACACAATAACATAGCATTAACATTTACTTCAAAATTGCAAAATGAACATTGAAACATTCAAAGTAAAAAAAACAAATAAGCAAAGTATCAAATGCAACAACATAGATTATTTGGGATAACACACAAAACAACAGCCCCTCCAAGAAAAGAAAAAAAGACAAAAGGAAAAAGCAAGTTAAACAACACCCTTATATATGCCCAAATTTAGGCGCACAGGTGATAGAAATTCACTTACAATTAGCACTTGTGGAGTCTGTCAAAATTGGCTGTTTGTTTTTTTCCATATTCATTTATTGATATGATCCTTTAGATTTGTGCACCAGTAAACACATACTCAATTAAATAAAAAATAAAAAGAAATTGAGGAGGATTTATTGTTAAAAATATTTTCTACATGTGTATATATATATATATATATATTTATATATATATATATATATATATATATTTATATTTAGATACACATATATTTTATACTACAATAATTATATATATTTTTTTTTTATTTTGTTTTTTTAAATTATAATAACTATAGTCATCACAATCACAATAGGCGCCTATGTAGAGGAGCTGAGCTCAGGCAGGAGTTAACTGAGCTGAACTCAGTTAACTCTTGCCTAACAGGAAAGAAAGAAGTCATTTTAAAATATGCTTACTTCTTAGCGCATATAGATGTTTTAAACATTTGAACAGCACAAAAAAAAATTTTTTTAGGGCTAAGGGTTGAATGTTTTTTTTAGGGGAACACGCTGCGCATATCCATCGGAGAGTTTGCTTCAGCTGATGACTTCCTCGCGGGTACGCAAGCGCATCGGATTTAGTTGGTAAATTGACTTTAGGGCTCCGATTCTGGATTGCGAATATGCACACGCGTCCAGCTTCCGATTTGGCTTGATGAATCAGGGCCTGAATCCCACAGACAGGTAATATGCAAGGGTTAGGGGCAATAGGTTTAGAAAGTCAATCTGTAAATGAATAGAGAACTGGCTGGAAGAACATATCTAAAGAGTAGTAATTAATGATTCATACTCTGAATGGGCTAAGGTTATTAGTGGTGTACCCCAGGGTTCAGTGTTGGGACCTTTACTGTTTAACATCTTTATAAATGATATAGAGTTTGGGATTAAAAGTACCATTTCTGTGTTTGCAGATGACACCAAACTATATATTAGAAAACTATAATAGAATTAAGTCCATACAGGATGTCTATAATCTAGAAGCAGACCTGGATGTACTGTTTGATTGGGCAGCCAAGTGACAAATGACATTTAATATAGATAAATGTAAAGGCTTTTGCTGGCTTAATATTTGTATGTTATTAAAACGTTTGTGTCAATGTTTTTTGAAAACAGGACAATAGTAAGATAATGTTGCATTAAAAGTGTATTACTTTATAGTTACATATTACAATACATATGAACTATATAAGTATAAAGGATAACAGATCAATAATAAAACATACATGTGAACAAGTGTTAATCAAAGATATACTAAATTATACATCAAAGTGCATCAAAGAGTTGTACTTAGGAAATCTAAGTGTCTCCGAAAACTCCTGACGCATTTCACCAAATCAATGGCTTACTCAGGGAATCAAGAGACTTGAGTAGATATAAACTATAGAGAAAGGCATGTATTAAAAAGCTTTGCTTAGTACAAATAGAATATAATCATATCCTAATGCATAGAATAGTTATATATTGATATAGCAATACATCAAGATGGATGACTCGTTATCATACATATTCAGAAACTGTTATGTACAGATAAATGGATAAATATTCAAACAATATAAAGCATTTATAAACATTCATATTGATGTATACCTCTAATACTTTCTGATAATTGATTTTCCCAGTCAGTAGATCTCATATAATAAAGGTATAAAAGGGACTTACTGAAAATAAAGGGAGTGAGTCTAAAGTCATATTGTGAGAGAAAGGAATCGCTGTAATGTTGTGAAAGATACCAAAGTAGCTATGGCGCTGAATCATAGGGTTGCAAATAAGGATATAGATAAAAATCTATAGGAAAAATAATGGGTATTATGCATATTTTACTTGATGTAATATTTAGAAAAAATAGATTAAGATGAGTGAAGGTAATGAGTGTGGAAAAACACTTTTAGTGGCGATAAAGTCCTATTGGGTGTTACAGTCGTCCTTGAAAAAGGCAAGCATATGACTATAATAGACCATACAAATTGAAATATGAGGAGATAATAAGGTTACAATGGTAATATGAGGTAATAGTGGAAAAGAAGTCTACTAACCTCTCAACAGTCCCTTGAGAGACAAATTAAGGATGTATTTAAGTGGTTAAAGTATTATAGAGTAATGTAGTAACTAGAGAATCAAAAGTTAAAAATAAAAAAGTTGTTTCGGTTCATTGGATGTGTATGAGGGATTGGGAGTTTTTGGGTATGTTATAAATGGAGTAAAGTATTCTTACTTGCTATATCCGTTTTTATGTGTCGAAGAGATAGACTTTATGGATAGTGTGGGACGACCAGTCCTGAAAGAATGGTAACTGGAGACAAGGTAAAAATGTGAGGAGTACTAATAAATTAAATACTGATGCAAAACCAAAATAATTAAATGTTGGAAGTGACTAAGGGTAGTACTTTTTGCACTTACTGATCACAAAATGGCACCTTTGTCAGGAGGGGTAAGCTTCAGAGGATACATCTAAAAACAGTGGAGCAATTAAAAAGAAAAAGGGAAGAGTATGTATAAGAGATGACTATTGGAATTTTCAATAGATACTTATTTGTGGTTTTAGTTATAATATAGGTCACTAGTAGTATGATAGAGGACTTACCTTTTCATAGATAGTGTGGTAAAGAAGGTGAACAAAATCCACCAGGGGGCTGGGCTTGCTAATATCTGTGTTTTAAATAGCAATCTGTGTAGGCTAATTGGGAGTTGGTGCGGCTGCACTTCCGCCCTTCTGCATGTTAAAAGATGTCAGACTGCGCATGTGTCGTGCAAGCGTATAACTTACATGATAGGAGTGCATCTGCGCTTGTGTGGTGCATAGGAACACGCAAGAGTATCGGTAAAGTCAAGGGTGGAGGAGTATAGTTGCTGCCACCCTTCACTGTTTGATAAAATCACAACTGACTGTACATGCGGCGGCTTGTGCTGCCAGCAACTCTAAAGGGGTCGAACTAGAAGAAATTACAGGAATGATTTGAAACCCAGACTTGAAAATAAATGTCCCATGGCTGGGTTTCAAATCATCCCTGTAATTCCTTCTGGGTTCAACCCCCTTTAGAGCACTCCTATCAGATAAATTTTACGCTTGCGCGACGCATGAGCAGTCTGATATGATCTTTTTTATATAGAGAAGGGCGGAAGTAACCTTGCACTTCCGCCCCTAGATGCTCCAATACGCTAGCGAGTATCCACACATGGCTGCACCAACTCCCAATTAGCCTGTATTCCCACTGAGCCACCTGAAGTGCTGGACAGCGCTGTATCTGATCAATGAGTTAAACCTTGCCTGATCTTGTTCTTTGATAAACTCTGAACTCCTGTGCTCCTCCCAACTACTTCCTTTAAAATGGTTGTGTGGAACTTCCTCTGTACCAGATTATTGTGCTCCTGCCAATATCTCGCTTTTGTACTGCTGATCCTGTTTGCTGACTACCTGTGTACCGATCTGTGGGTGCTGTTTTATTGACTACTCTTCTGATTACGTTTTTTGGATTATATTGCTACTGTGTCAACCAAACCAGGCCTGCCTTCACTGTGAGCTTGCTTGCTGTTCCAGCTATTGAACTCTGGACTGTAACAGAATATTCTGGTGCAAAGATGGAGTCCGCTGTGGCAGCTGCTATGGCCCCTTTCAGGCAGCAAATTGCTGAACTACAAGAGTTTGGTGTAACCTACCAAAAAAGTTTTCTTATCTACAAGAGATTGTTAAAATCAATGGGATGACATGCGTGACCTGCAGAGAGTGGTGCGGGACCTTTGTTCCAGAGATGGTACCACTACTGATTCTAATGCACGCATGCCTTTACCACTGAAATTTAATGGAGACTGCCATCAATATAGAGGTTTTCTCAACCAATGGTGCATATATTTTCAGCTGCAACCTGCTGCTTTTGTTCCTGATAAAAGAAAGGTACTGTTCATTATTAATCTCCTGACTGAGGAAGCCCTAGCCTGGGCCTCTCCTTTCGTGGAACAGGGCAGTGCTATCCTGAATGATTTTGATGCATTTATAACTGAAATGAATCAAGTCTTTGATGATCCTAATCGTTGTGCTACTGTGGAAGCCAAGTTGCATTGTCTGCGACAAGGTAGAGTGAGTACACAGCTGAATTTCGACGTTGGATTGCAGATACTACTTGGAATCCAGCCGCACAAAAAAGTCAGTTCCGGCGAGGGCTTTTTGAACTAGTTAAGGATGAGCTTGCCAGAGTGGAAACTCCAGATGATCTTGATGCATTTATCCAACTACGCATCTGTATTGATGTATGTACAAAAAAAAGATCTATCACCATTCAAGAGAAGGAGAGACCGCATGAATTTATACCTTTACTGTGGAGACTCTGGACACTATGCAGTTAACTGTCCAAACAAGTTGAAAAGAACAATTTCTGCAACTGACAGAATACCAGAACAAGTGAATTCCATTGCTCCATCAGTCTTGCAGTTGATACAACCAAGAGAGACAATCTATTCTCAACCCTCCCATTTTGTTACTCCTATCCAACTTATCTTGGGAAACCGTGAAATTCCCTGTTCAGCTATGCTAGACTCTGGATCCGGGGGAAACTTTATGGATATAGAGTTTGCTAAGAACAATGGTATAGGGATGAGAGACAAAAGCGCACCTATCAACATGGAAACCATTAATGGCTCAGCTTTATCATCTGGTCCAATAACCTATGAAACCCTCCCTCTCAATCTAAAGATTGTCTGATCACTGTAAGACTATCAGCTTCCAACTTTTTGCATCACCCAAGTTTCAAGTTATTTTGGGGATCCCGTGGTTTTCAACTCATAACCCCTCTATCAATTGGGGGACATGGTCAATATCATTCTCTGCTGATTTTTACAAGGAACACTGTAAGCCACGCTTGCTTCTGGTCAAGGAATCTCAAATTAAGGGAATGGCTACTCAACAGAATGATGCCTTGCCTCCACAATATAGTGAGTTTCAAGATGTCTGCAATAAGAAGAATGCTGACCAGTTGCCTTCACATTGCTCCTATGATTGTCCCATTGAACTGCTATCAGGTGCAAAGATACATTTGGTTGCATTTTTTCCCTATCTGAGCTGGAATTAAGATGTCTCAAAGAATTCCTGGATGAGAATCCAAAGAAAGGCTTCATCAGACACTCTACTTCGCCTGCAGGGGCAGCCCTGTTCTTTGTGGGAAAGGAAGGATGGTAGTTTACTTCCTTGCATAGACTATAGGGAACTAAATGCCATCACAGTGAAGAACTGTTACCTGCTTCCTTTGATTTCTAAACTATTAGAATGTCTCCGCTATTGACCAAATTAGATTTACAGGGTGCCTATAACCTTGTCCGCATTCATCAAGGAGACGAATGGAAAACTGCCTTCAGAACCAGATATGGACATTTCGAATCTTTGGTCATCCTATTTGGCCTTTGCAACTTTTCAACATTTTATCAATGATGTAATGACATCTTTTAGATCAATTTGTTATTGCTTATTTGGATGACATTCTCATCTTTTCAGACAACCTGGAAGAACATTGCAAACATGTTTGCATCGTCTTAGAACAATTGAGGAAGAATTAACTTTATATCAAATTGGAAAAATGTGAATTTTAACAGACACAGATCCATTTTCTGGGATAAAGTCAAAGCTGTTTTGGAATGGTCGGCTCCCGCAAACACTAAGGAGACTCAACGGTGTATTGGTTTTGCTAACTTCTACCGAAAATTTATAAGGAACTTTTCAAAATTAATATTAGTAATCACCCGAAGAAAGGGAAAAACTTTTTTTGGTCTCCAGAGGCACAGGCTGCCTTATGCAAACTCAAGTCTTTTTTTTACCTCTGCTCCATATTAGTTCACCACAATCCGCAGCTACCTTTCATTGTGGAGGTGAATGCCTCAGATACTGCCATAGGAACTGTCCTTTCTCAGCGATTAGGAGACAAGATGCAGCTTCATCCTTCAGCTTTTTCTGAATGAAGACATCTCCTGGTGGGAGCTAATCATCCTGTGATAGTTCTTACTGATCTCAAAAAGTCCTGTTTTTCTCCCGATTTAGTTTCATTATCTCATATCGACCAGGATCCAGAAATGGTAAAGCAGATGCACTGTCAAGAACCCTTCCTGAACCTCCTTAAGAAAGTCACCCTGACTGTACTATCCTGCCTCAAAATAATTTTTTAGGGACCACCAAATCCAATACCTTTCTGAATCTTCTGAAAGAAGATTATGAAAAGGATCCACTTCCTAATCACCTACCTATAGATATTAATCTTACCTTTAAAGATGGGTTTTGGGCTCAAAGTCAGCGCCTCTATGTCCCTTTATCCACGAGGTTGGAAGTCCTGAGGTTTGTCCATAACTCTAAACTTGCTGGACATTTTGGGTTCAGGAAGACCCAAGACATGCTCTCACGTTCATTTTGGTGGCCCAGATATAAGAAAGATGTGGAGAACTATGTAGCTTCCTGTCAAATTTGTGCTCGGAAAAAGACCACTCAAATGTCACCTCTTGGATTATTGCAACCGCTCCCAGTACCTTCAAGCCCCTGAGGGTCAATCCCTATGGATTTTGTGGTTGACCTACCTACCTCCCTCTTAAGGACAAACTACTCTTTTGGTTGTCATTGATCGCCTTACTAAAATGGCTCATTTTGTCCCTACTAGGGGTGTACCCACCGCTCAACAGTCAGCTGAATTAATGATTTGAGAAATATTCAGACTTCGTGAGATCCCAGATAATGTTCTGTCAGATAGGGGGATACAATTTACTTAAATTTTTTGGAAGAGTTTTTGGACAGCTTTGGGCATAACAGTCAATTTATCTTCTGCCTTTCATCCCCAATCTAACGGTCAGACTGAGGGAACAAATCAGACCTTGGAACAATACCTTCAATGTTTTGTCAGCTATCTTCAGGAGGACTGGGTTAACTATCTTCCCACAGCAGAATTTTGCTATATTAATGCAAAGCACAGCTCTACCTCTCAAAGTCCCTTTTACTGCTGCAGCTTGAAGAGGAGGAGGTGGGTGATGAGAAGGAAGATGTTTTGGCACCTACTGAGGGACTGAAGGAGGATGAGCCCAGAGAACCCCTTTTTCATATGTGTGTCCACATGTTGCGATGTCTACGGAGGGACCCCCGCATTTGCAGCATCAAAAACCAGGATGATTAATGGTTGGCCACCCTTCTGGATCACCGCTACAAAGACAAAATGTCACGGTTTCTACCCAACCCGGCGCAAGAGAAAGAAAAGGTGACCCGCCTGAGCATAATACTATGCCACCAGCTGTGTGAGGAGTTCCGCGCACCACATTCCACACCGGGAGCTCAGGCCGACACCGGCCCCACCGTACCCTCGTGTAGCAGTGGCAGCAGCATCAGCAGTAGTGGCAGCAGGCCACACACATCTAAAAGTCTAGGCCAAGGCAGGGGGGATTTTCTGGATGCATGGCGAAACCTGATGCGGCCACCTCAAACGTGAAGTGCAGGGGCATAACCATTGAGAACAGATGAAGCGCATGGTGCACGATCACAATGGCTGGTGGTGGTGGTGTTGACGACAGCATTTATGAGGAGGATGTCTGTCCTGACAGTAGTGACACCAATAATTTGGGTCAACAGGCATGAAATCTGCCCGCAGTTAGCACAGTATGCCATCAAGCTTCTTTCCTGCCCGGCAACCAGTGTTCTGTCTGAAAGAACCTTCAGTGCCGCTGGCAGAGTGGTCACAGACAATCGATCATGGCTGTCGCTGGAAAATGTCAATCCCCTCACCTTTTTGAAAATGAACGAAAGGTGGGTTACCAACAACTACAATATCCCCACTGCAGATGTCACTGATTGACTGACACAAGTACTCACTGGCCAACCAAGTGGAACCAACACTGTGAACCAACACTGCTCCTGTGCTGAGTCTGTGGCTGCCTATCACTAACACCCTGTCAGCTGAGCCTGCCTCTGTTGAATTTTTCCGCTAGTTATCGCAACGTTCAGGGGTGGCATTCATCGCCAAATTTCATGCTTGCCATTGTGCCAGCCAGCCATATACTGCTGCTTCCGGGAGGCTGACAAACTGCAGATGAAAACCTCCAGTACTGCCACACTGATAGGTACCATTGCCTTTGCCTAATTTTTCAGCTAATTATTGTAAGATTGAGGGTTAGCATTCATGTCATCCACTTTATGATTCAAACTAGCAATATTGTCTACCTTCTTACCGCTTTCGACAACACAGACCACAGCAACAGTGCTGCCACACAAAACATCTTGGTCTGGCTCTTCACAAATTTTAGATATTTGTATTATACACATCTGGGTGGCATTGATGATAGACTACACCCAGCTCTAGATGCCAGTTACCAATGAGGTCCCCACTCCATCTTAGGGCCCACTGTCTCCTCCTGGTGCTGCTGCTGGTGCCGCCTGTCAGTACTCCGTTCAGTAAAATTGTACACTTCTTCGTGGCATTGACGATGCACTACACCTAGCTCTAGATGCCAGTTACCAATGCAGTCCTCGCTCCATCTCAGGGCCCACCATCTCCTCCTGCTGCTGCTGCTGTCGCCTGTCAGTACTCTATTTACTAAAATTGTACACTTCTAGGTGGCATTGATGATGCACTACACCCAGCTCTAGAAGCCAGTTACCAATGCGGTCGACGCTCCGTCTCAGGGCCCACCGCCTGCTGCTGCTGCTGCCACCTGTCAGTACTCTATTCACTAAAATTGTACACTTCTGGGTGGCATTGATGATGCACTACACCCAGCCCTAGATGCCAGTTACCGATGCGGTCCCTGCTCTGTCTTAGGGTCCACCGTCTCCTCCTGCTGCTGTTGCCGCCTGTCAGTACTCCATTCACTAAAATTGTACACTTCTGGGTGGCATTGATGATGCACTACACCCAGTTCTAGATGCCAGTTAACAATGCTGTCCCCGCTCCTTTTTAGGGCCCACCCCCTCCTCCTCCTGCTATTGCTGCTGCTGCTTGACATTTACAAAACTTGTATTACACACTTCTGTGTGGCATTGACGATGCACTATACCCAGTTCTAAATTTAAATCTTAAATCTAAATTTCTGGTCTACTGTAAAATAAATACAGATATTTCAGTGTTTGATACCTGTTCCTATTTACCAAAGAAGACCGTTTGGTACAGTGAAATTTTCTGTGCTACTGTAAAATAAATACAGATATTTTAGTGTTTGATACCTGTTCCTATTTATCAAAGAAGACCGTTTGGTACAGTTAAATTTCTTGCCTACTTTAGAATAAATACGGATTATTTTTTTTTTAACTACATTAGCAATTTATTTGGAAATGGACAAATGTATTATGTATATTATATATTATATTATATAAATGTAATATTTGAAACAGTTGTATTAAACAAACCAAAGTAGCTAGATCTTTACAATGATACATTTTGACAGACTATGCTGAACATCTACCATGAAGGATTGTTTGTCTTGGTATCTAAATATGTTGTCTCCACAAGTATTTTTCTTGAATATCAAACAAACATTGATGGAGCAAAATCCTAATATGTGTTCTGACCGTCCATTGTCTGCTACTTTGCTGAAAGTGTTGGCCCTGGAAGTATCGCACCTCCTAGATTTGCGTCAAGCTAAGTCTTGGCTAGAGTTTATTTGTTGTTTTTTTTTATTAGTACATTTATATGTGGGGAAACTTAAGCTACGTACACACTTCCAATAATTATCGTTGGTAAACGAACGACGAACGATCCTGCACGATATCTTTGAATGATTCTATAGCATCGATCCTGTACATACAGATAACGACACGATCGTTCAACGATATTGTACATACGATAGATGCGATCGTTTGAACGATACAGGAAGTGACGTGCACCAGAGGAAGTGAATAATGTGTACGAACTATCGGGTCAAACGAACGACATTCACCACACTGTTCCTTTGTCCCTCTGTGCAATATGCCCTTCAAAGTGTTCTCAAGGAAGAAGAAAGCAGCTCTTGCTTTGATATGTCTGCTTAGTGCTGAAGAGGAGGACATTGAGGAGAAGAAGCGGCAAATGTGGTGTAAGGATTGGTTGTTGGACCGAGACAACATTTCACATGAGCATCTGCTACGTGAACTGCGCCACTCATTCCCAGATGACTACAAGAACTATCTTCGTATGTCAGATGTCTGTTTCCAGCAATTACTTTCAGCAGTTAGACCTTTTCTGCAGAAACAAGATACCTTCATGAGGAAGTCCATTACACCTGAGCAGAGGTTGATCGCCACGCTGAGATACGTTGCCACTGGAAGATCTCTGCAGGACATGAAGTTCTCCACTGGGATCTCACCGCAAGCAATGGGTCATATCATCCCCGAGACATGTGCAGCAATTATCGACTGCTTGAAAGATGAGTACATGAAGGTAGAGGCCCCATACAATCATTAAAACAAAATGACAAATTTGCTTCATAACCAGAAGATACATTTTATTTAACAAGTGCATGTAACAAAGTGCCAATAAAAAAGTATAAATAACCATAGAAACAAAACATAACTATTTTAACAATATTAACAACAATATAAAACCAATTAACATTTGTGACACACTCCCACTATAAATCAGTGAAATTGAGGCTTTCATTGTCAAAACTGTACTGATTTGGCGTACTGGAGGAAGGGTAGTGATGATGCTCATATTGGTGGCGTGGAGTGTGTACAGGTGAAGGGTGAGCCTGCGGGTATGGATAGGGGTAGGAATAGGTAGGATATTGTGGGTTTAGTTGGTTCATCATTCCTTTGTTCACCAAATCCGTCATAATAATCTCCACAGCACCTGCCTGTTCTGGGCTTATCTGCCGCAGTTTTGACACAATATAGAAGCCAAAGCCATCCAAGTGATCCTCTTTTTCATTTAATATGGACATGGCTTTCTTGAAAGCTTCTTTTTTTTCCAGCTCCTGATGTTTTCTTTTCTGACCCCTTTTTTGGTTGCAACTTATCCGAGTGGATGTTGTGGCAGCAGGTGAGCTCTCCGCAGGTTCACTAAAGGAGGAAGTCTGCAAGAAAAATAAATAGAACATATAAACAGAACATATTATGCATATAAAATCCTTCCTATGTTCTCCTTTCAGTTTCCTAATACACCAGAGGAATGGCTGGTCATTGCTTCAGAATTTCAAGATTTATGGAACTTCCCAAATTGTGGAGGAGCAATTGATGGAAAGCATGTAAGAATTACCCCACCGGCAGACAGTGGATCGTATTATTATAACTATAAGGGGTTTTTCAGCATTGTGCTCATGGCAATAGTGAATGCCCGTTACGAATTTATTTTAGTGGACATAGGAAGAAATGGGTGCCTGTCTGATGGAGGGGTTCTGGATGGTACGCCATTTCACAGGAAGCTGATGAACAAGCAACTGCACCTTCCTAGAAACAGCCAAACTGTGGAGGGACTGAACTTTGTGTTTGTTGCAGATGAAGCATTTGCACTGCATGAAAACCTGGTAAAATCTGGTGTCTTGAATATCTCTGGAGTCTCATCAAGGCTTTCCCCAGCATCCCTGTGTGTACCTTCCCCGGCATCCTTGTCCGCTTCTTCCAGGCTGCACACCGATGGCCGACCTTCATCCTGATCTGCAGTGAATGCCAACAGATTAAAGTACCATAATTTAGGTACATATACATCATCCGCTGCAGCACCTGACCGCTGTGAAGACTTTATTTTGTTCATTTCCTTTTTGTAAACGGTCCGCAGGTTTTGTATCTTCTGCTTCACATATTTTATGTCGGCGACAGGGTTCACGGTCTTGCAGAGCTCCACCATAGCGACCATGAGACGATTGGAATAATCCGCAGACTTTACCTTCCACAGACAGGGATGGGACCTGTATGCCTCAATAAACTCTCGCATGAAGTCAGGATTATTAAGTGCATCATAGGCCATGATCTGTGAAAAACATTAAAATATAAAATATAACAAAACTATAAACATATAACATATAAAAACATATAAAAATATGCAGCATCACCTACCTCAATAATGTTGGTCGCGCGAATTGTCGGGCGAATATTCGTATTAACGAACACACTTTCCGGACTTGGCACCTTGCACTTCTGATTTCCCACAGCACTTTGCAAATCCAGCCACTTCCTGTTAAAATGTTTCCTGTCATGTGAGAGGATGTCTCAACAAAGAGCCAGCCCAGCCACCCGTGCCACACCTATGGCAAGAGAGGAGATGGAGGTGTTGGTGGATGGTGGATGTGTATATTAAAAATACATAATTTTTAAATATAATTCAAATATGGTTTTGATTTTATTTTTATGCAGAGTTGATTCTGGTTTCCCCTGCAGAGGAGGTAGTAGAATCTGGAATGTCCTGGAGAGGTGGGATTATGATGGTCGGAGGGTCATTACAAATCCCAGAATGCAAGGAAAAATCGCAAATATGGTTTTGATTTTATTTTTATGCAGAGTTGATTCTGGTTTCCCCTGACCAGGCTCGGCGTCTGGAGGAGCAGGTAGAGGTGGAAGGTAGGATATTGTTATATATTTATTAAGAAAAAATGTATTATTTTAAAAATATTAAAAATACATTATTTTTAAATATAATTCATATATGGTTTTGATTTTATTTTTATGCAGAGTTGATTCTGGTTTCCCCTGCAGAGGAGGTAGTGGAATCTGTGGTGGAAATTGACCCAGGTATGTACCTAAATTTTAGAGAGGTAGTTTGCATATAATTGTGTGTAATTTAACTTTTTATTTTTGTTTGCTCTTAAAGTTTCAGAGGGAGAACGAGAAAGTCCTGGGCCAGGCACATCAGGACAGATGGCGAGAAGTGTTGGTAAGCATTCATATATTGTTCATGCAAAAATGTCTCATATCCATGTGTTGACTTCACAATATATGTGTACTTAATATTCTTCTTTTTATTTCTACACAGATGTTGTTTCCCGAAAAAAAGAATTGATGGCCAAACTCGAGGCCGTGGACAAAAAATAGAAGGCCGTGGCCAAGATAGTGCGTGAAGCAAGGAGAGACATGCATGCACTTAAAAAAGAGATAAACAAAAAATTTTAGGACCTTTTATATTATTATTTCTTTTTTTAATATAGTTTTTATATTTTTTTAATAAAAATATTTTTTTAAAAAAATTTGTGTGTGTGTCATTTATTTATACTTGACTGGCAGGTAAGTTTTAAATTTGAACTAAGCTGGAACAGGGTGTAGAACTGCGCTGGAACAAACAGGATGAAGTACTGCGTATATATATATATATATATATATACATACACACACACTCATAAACACAATACAGCCTGTATAGAACATTCGTGCGACCGTACGCGCGATAGATGGTGAACGATCGTCGTCCAATCGGATCCGCCACGCCGGTCGTTCATTTCCAACAACTATCCTCGTTCGTCCGTGTCATTGGTCACTTTTTTTAAGAACGATTTTTGGTCAATCGGTCATTCGACGGTCGTTCGTCGTTCATTTCCAACGATAATAATTGGACATGTGTACACAGCTTTAGGCACAGAAAAACTCAATTTTTAAGAGCATAGTCTCTTAAAATGTATCATTGTTAAAATTATAGCTACTTTGGTTTGTTTAATACAACTGTTTCAAATATTGGGCATTTGGTACATTACTGTACATTTGTCCATTTCCAAATAATATGCTAATGTAGGTATAAAACCGGAAATAGTCGCCGTAACCCCCTTTGCTTTTTCCCTCGTTCGTTTGGAAGGAACACAACCTCATTGGTAAGCGAGAAAGGCCCGATTCGCTGTGAGATCGAACTTAAAAATCTCGCTCCCTCATCCCTATTCACTAATATTGAAGTACTGTAATTGGTGGTTAATTCATCAGAAGTGGGGTACTGAATTTACACTCTTAGTTATGAGCAAAGATTGACTAATCATTTCAAAGATCTTATCACAGGCATAAGGAAAATACATTTATTTTTGGACAAGTAAGTGGGGGGTTTATTTTTAAGGAGTGGGCAACTGAATTACGACAATTTTATTCTTTTTTCCTTTTAATTTTTATAGGCAGCCAACAAATTGACATATACAAAAAAAAACATTCAGATAAGGTGCATAAAATTTTGTACAGAAAAAACACATAATCAACGAGTAGAAAGAAAGAAAGAAAGAAAGAAAAGAAAAGAAATTATGTGGAGGGGGTACAAGGAAAGGTAGGGCAGGCCTAGGCAGGTGGGCGAAGCAGCTTTATTTAGTCAGCAGAACATTTAAATTCTTCCCAATAAAAAGTGTGCACTGGCCTGCGTGATGGCTGATCCCCTGATTTTATCAGTTCTTCCATAAACTGTATATCATTCACTCTGGTAAGCTACTGCCTAAGCGTAGACGGGGCAGTGTGTTTTCACAAGGCTGCAATAAATAAATGACGTAGTAGGGAGCATTTCTATTGTTTCTTGGACATTGCAGACACGTGGAGCAGAGCAAGCTCTGGTTTGTCTATTATAGAGACATCCATCAATTTACATAGTTACATATAGTTACATAGTGGGTTAGGTTGAAAAAAGACATAAGTCCATCAAGTTCAACCACTAGGGCAAAAAAAATATCCCAGATATAAAACCCTATAAGTGAATAATTGGGAAGAGAGTTCTCTATATCGATCATTTATATATTTATACAGAGTGATCATATCCTCCCTTAAATGTCTCTTCTCAAGGGAGAATAGATTCAGTTCACTTAATCTCTCCCCATAGCCGAGCTCCTCCATGGAGGAGTGTCATTCTCACCACTCTCTCCAATTCCACAATGTCCTTTTTGTGAACTGGTGCCCAAAACTGGACTGCATTTTTCAGATGTGGTCTGACCAATGCTTTGTAAAGGGGCAGGATTATGTCTCTTTCTCCTTAGTCTATTCCTCTTTTAATACAAGAAAGTACTTTACTAGCTTTAGATAATGCAACTTGGCATTGCATGCTGTTATTAGGTCTATGATTGTCACAGTCTAGATTCAGGCTTGGAGTCCAGTGGCTGGAACAGCAAGCAAACTCACAGTGAAGGCAGGCCTTATTCACACAGTAACAAAATAATCCAAGAAACGTAATCAGTAGAGTAGTCAGCAAAACAGCAGCCGAAGATCGGTACCCAGGTAGTCAGCAAACAGGATCAGCAGTACAAAAGCGAGATATTGGCAGGAGCACAATAATCTGGCACAGAGTTCCACACAACCATTTTAAAGGAAGTGGCTGGGAAGAGCACAGGAGTTCAGAGTTCTTTCAAGAAAAGGATCAGGCAATGTTTAACTCAGTGATCAGGTACAGAGCTGTCCAGCACTTCAGGTGGCTCAGTGCAATGGTCCACTGCCAGCCACCGCAGAAGCCCCAGGTTTGATTTCTGACAGTACATCCGCCTTTCAGGATGGCCCCTGGACATCTTAGGACCTGGTTTGTGAGGGAATCTCTGATGGAATTCTGTTGGAAGCCTAGGAGCATGGACATTTTCTTCAGGTTCCCAAGAATTCTCTTCTGGTCCATATCCTCTCCATTGAACCATATATTGCAATTTGTTCCTGACGATCCTGGAGTCAAGAATCTTTGCAACAATAATTTCTTCTTCCCCTTGTACCTGCACAGAGGGAGGAGGTGGAAGGACTCTGCCAGGAAAAGTGTTTTGGTTGAATGGTTTGAGCAGTGAAACATGAAAGACAGGGTGAATCTTCATACTAACAGGAAGTTTTAAGCGGAAAGTGACTGGATTGATTTGAGCTGACATTTGGAAGGGTCCCAGGTATTTTTGTCTGAATTGGGAAGATGAAACATGTGTCTTTAAATTTTTGGTAGATAACCAAACATTAGCTCCTATATGAAATGTGGGAATTTCTCTGCAATGTCTATCTAACAGTCCTTTTGTAATTTTCATGAGCTTCCTTAAGTGTCTCAAATAATTTCCTTTGAGTCTCTTGTAAGGCTGCTAGTCTATTAGTTATGGCAGGAATCAGAATGGAGATAGGAAGATTGGGGATAAATATTGGATGATACCCCATGTTTACTCTTTTTTTGGTTGTTCCATCGCCCGCACAATGCCTGGGGTGTTTTGATTACTCTTTTGTTGGCTGTTCCATCGCCCGCACAATGCCTGGGGTGTGACAGCACAAATTCGGGTTGGACAGGTCTTGTCCAGCAGCCCCAACATGGTCTCCCTTATCATCATCATAATCATCTTCCTCCTCTTCTGGAAACTCCTGATGCTGGCCAGTGTCCCTTCTTGCTCCTCCTGATGCTGGCTATGCACCTCCCCCATTTCTTCCCCTCCTCTCCCATCGCCACTTTCCATCAGGCCACACTGGGTATTATCAAGCAGAAAGATGATAGGTATGACATCGTTCGAGCATGACCGCTCCCGACCTACAACGTTTGTGGCCTGCTCAAAGGGGGCCAGTACGTTGCACAGCGTCTCCATCTGCAGCCACTGGTCACTGGTAAAACGGCTCAGTTGTGGGGCTGTACCAAGGGCTCCGCTGCCTCCATGTACCACGCTGACTACGTAATGGTGGATGGCTAGCTTTTGCTCACACAGATGCTGGAGCATGTGCAGGGTGAAGTTCCATCTAGTCACAGTGTCACAAATCAGTCTATGCGGTGGAGGCCTCTGTTGGCGCTGTATCTTGCTAAGCGCCGCTGTGGCAGTAGGGGATCAGCATACATGGCTGCAGATGGAGTGAGCTTGTCTCAGTAAGTCCTTTCCTTATGCCTACCACTCCTTGGTACGTGTGGAGGAACTTCTGCTCCACCAGGTTCAATACGTGTGCAAAGCAGGACATATGTGTTATGCGGCCCATGCTCAGTGCGGCCACAAAGTTGGCCCCGTTGTCGCACACTACATTGCCTGTTGTGAGTCTTGAGGGCCTCAGCAAACCCTCAACCTCTCTGTGCAAAGCGGAGAAGAGTTCTTCTCACCCCCAGGGACTTTTCACCCCCAGGGACACCAGTTTAAGCACTGCCTGGCAACGCATTTGCTTAAGGGAGCCGTAGTGGCGTGCCTGGTTAACCACAGTGTCCTTTCCTGCTGGCCTTTCAGGGCAAGTAACGAAAAGAGAAGGTGTGCCGGTAGAAGGAATGAAGGAGGAGGGAGAGGACTGGGGTGGCCCATGCTTTCCCACCCCACTCCTCGGCGAGGTACCAGGTGCTACAATGCCTCTTGCAGACTACTGCCCACTGAGCTTTGCAAGGCCACCCAGTGAGCAGTGAAGGACAGGTGGCATCCCACTCCGTGTCTGGTTGTGGATTTGACTAGACACCGAGAATGCCAATGCCCGAGAGAGGTTACCCATTACATGTGCATGTAAACTGGGAACAGCTGTGCGGGAGAAAAAATGACTGCTTGGTATATTCCACCGACACTCGGCACATGCCATTAGGTCACGGAAGGGAGCAGAGTCCACAATGCTGTACGGCAGTAGCTGCAAGGCCAGTATTTGGCTAGACGTGAATTGAGCTTGATTACTCTTTTGTTGGTTGGGCCCATTGCCTAATGTCTTGCGCAGAACTCTCGTAGAATGAGCTGAAGGGACTTGGAGCTAGGGGAGCTGAAGGGGTCACTGGAGTACCCATCTTGCAGGACAAACGTCGTCTGACGCCACAAAACCTGCCACCAGAAGCTGATACTTCCTCGCAGCTGGAAATCTGGCTGGTACCAACCTCCTGAGACGTACTAGCAATGACAGTTGGAGGTGGAGAAAGAGTCAATGGAGGGGGAAGAAGAAACAATGACGTGGTTGCACCTCCTTCAAGAGAATGCAAGTACTGCTCCCACTTTGGTTTGTGGTTCTTGCGCATGTGGAAAAGCAGGGGTGTTATACCCAAATGTTATCAGCGCCTGTCCTCTGCGAATTTGCCTGTGGCACAGGATGCAGATTGCTATGCACCCGTCATCGTCTTTCAGCGTGAAAAAGGACCACACTGGAGAGGTGCGTGCAACCACTCTGCTGGTCTTTTTCTTTGCCTGCCTCTGCGTCTGCTGGGTGCCCTGCGTCTACTCCAGCTCCATCTCCCATACAGTCACGTGGTCTCTGACTGTTCCCCTGCTTGTGCCCACTCATCTGTGTGTTCTTTGGGACTCACAAGAGGCAGATATGCGGCCCCTTCCATCCACAGTCTGTTGCTGCTGCTTTTCCTGTACGTCTGTTTCGGAACCGCAGCTAGCCCTTACACGCAACGGTGGCTCCTAGGTGACATCACGGTCATCATCATCCTCATTTTCATCTAAGCCAATCTCTGCAAATGTAGCCACTGATGCAGAACCCTCGCCCAGCAAGTGCTGACCACACTCTCCAAGGACCTCAAAGTCTGCCTCGTGCTCTGAAATTCGCAATGACAGATCCTCAGGCTGTTCATCAAACAACAAGGCAGAGTCATCGGGAGGTACACGCACATTAGCCACGCTAATTCCTGTCTTTGCTCCTGCCACGGCTGTGCTGGTTGCTGCTGCTGCTGCAAAAGAAAAGCCTGCTGCACTTGAGGCCCCTGAGACCCAGTCCACAAGACGTGGATGTATGATTTTAGTACGCCCTCTCAATGGGTCTACCAGTGTACTGGTACTCCGCACACATCTCAGACCTGTTTGACAACTTGTGCTGCTGCCTCCAACAGTTTGCTGCTGCTGTCCCACAATGACGGACTCCCGGGCAGTATGGCCCCTACCAGATGCGGCAGGTCGCCCAACGCCACGCCTTCCCCTGCGTCTACCGCTCATCTTTTACTTATTCGGGCAAAATGCACCTGTACCAAACAGTTTCTTTAGTAAGTAGCAAGTGGTATCAGAATAAAATATCTGTATTTTTTTGACAGAAATACAGACTTTTTCCTGGCTTTTTTAATAGATAGCAAGTAGTATCCGAATTAAATATCCATATTTTTTTGAGAGTAATACAGAAATTTTTCTGGCTATTTTGATAGCAAGTGGGATCAAAATGAAATAGCTGTATTTTTTTTTAGAAATACAGAAATTTTCTGGCTATTTTGATAGATAGCAAGTGGTATAAATATAAAATATCTGTTTTTGAAAGAAATACAGAACTTTTCTGGCTTTTTTGATGGATAGCAAGTGGTGTCCGAATTAAATATCTGTATTGTTTTGAGAGAAATACTGAATTTTTTGGGGCTTTTTTTTTAGCAAGTGGGATCAGAATGAAATATCTGTATTTTTTGGAGAGAAATACATAACTTTTTCTGGCTTTTTTGATAGATAGCAAGTGGGATCAGAATAAAATATCTGTATTTTTTTTTAGCAAAATACAGAATTTGTTTTGAAATAACTGTTTATTTTGGAGAGTAGAACATAAATGTTTCTGCATTTTTTGCTAGATAGCAAGAGGTAGCATCAAAAACTGCACAATTTGTATATTTCAAGATTTACAGAAGGCTCCTAACCTGTCCCTGTCACAATGCACTTCTCTCCCCGCTTCAGATCTCATTCTCTTCTGATTTGGCTGTTGGGCCTTGCTGTGCATCCTGGGAGCAAATGACTCACTCCCAGCCACACCATTCCTACTGGAAATAGTCGCCGTTCCCGCCCCCTGCATTTTCCATTGTTTAAACACAACCTCATTGCGAATGACAAGGCTGTTCTCGCTTAAATGTTCGGTAAGGTAAGGTAGGCCTGATTCACCGCGAGATCGAATCTACAAATCTCGCTTGCTCATCCCTAGTTCCCACAAAGTTTTTTCATGGTAAGGGAACAAATACGGTTTGTAAAAAGATAATTAGCTGAGAGCCATTAAAAGGATGTATTGCAGTCCTAATGAACATATACTGGCAGTGTGGGACAAGGATAAAGATGATTAGGACGTGTCATTAAATTAAATTATGCTAACTGGTTAAGTGGAATATTCTGGGCCTCGCTTAAACTTAAACTGTGGCATTAAAGTACATCACAGAAAGCGACTCCAATTATGTACATAAAACAAGGTATTCACCCAGTTCTCTGACCTCCAGATGTTGAATGGTTTTGTCCTGTGTAGGGTGTCCACAACAGGTGCCATGCCTAAAGTAGGTATTTGTTTGATCAGTAGAATAACCAAAAGGGGAGAATGAGAAAGAAATGACTTTGTCATAGACTCCATTTTGTTTATAGCCTCCATTTTGTAGCAGAACCATCCATTAGAAAAATATCAAGAAAATCTGCCTGCATTGTGGGGGTGAACATCCTGTACAACTGGTTAAATTCCTTTTCTTTGTCTAAAGCAAAGACAGAAAAGACAAAGGCAAGAAAAGACAAGGTCCTCTTGTGGATTGCCAAAAGCATCCACTAAATAGAGTAGTTCCACTTTTATTGATATATATTTAGAAATTCAAGGCAATTAGTTTTTATAATATATAATAAACATTTATTTAATGAGGAATTTTTAATCTAACATTCACTGGCATGACACTTCTCCTGAAATATCATCCTTAAAGCAAGTTTCTTCAAAATTTACTGGGTCACTCCACAAATTCGAATCAAAAGTTGTACCTGTAGTGAAAAACAAAATATTAAACCTTGAAGAACAAAAAATTGTAACATCATGCAACATTTGACAGTTATGGGCACTATTATTTCTATTAGCCCACTAGAAAGTAATTTATTACTGGTTTAGCTATTCTATAATGTACCGTTTGGAAGGAGGGGGATATTGTTTAACTCAGCATGAGCCCTTTTATTATTCAGGCATTACTTTACAGTGATACTACTCTACTTCTTTCTTGATTTTTGAGATGGTTTGCATGGTTTTCAAACTCTATGATGCAGCAATCAGAATGTCATACTATGCTTGTGTCCTAAGTTGTCTGAAAGTGTAACAGTGTATTTAAACCCAAGAGCAAAAATAGAATATTTTGCAATTTACTTATCCTCATGTGTGCTTAATTTAGTTTTTTACTTGGTAATTTTGCTACCAACATACAACAATGTTCCAAATTTTAAAATTTATAAAAAGTGTTATTTGATTGAAAAGGTGCCTTAAAAGTAGCTTTTGGTTTTTGTAAGGGATACTTTAGGGAGATTCACCAATCAGTGCAGCTGTCCTTGCCAGTTTAATAAAGAAAGACAGTAATTGTATAGTCTCAACTGGATTAATTGCCTTCCTATTTTACTTGTCTACCATAGTATATTTTTAAATGTCAATTGATAACCTTTGTTCCTAAAATCTGTTTTTATATATCTGGCAATTTGTAAGGATTAGCAGTTTTTACAAAAAATCGTAAACGTTTATTACTTTTATGGTTCAATATGTTTTTTTTAAGAAAGACATAGAAAAATGTAACATACATTTTGTACAACAATAAAGATCTATACAAATATGTAAAAAAAAATTCAAGCGCCAATAACAGTGCAAACATCAGAATAACAATGGTATTGAATGTAACAATCAAGGTAAACCAGGATAAAAAAAAGGAAAAAAAGAAAAAAGAAAAAGAAATGAAAGAAGAAGAAAAAAACCCATAACAGTAATGATCATACATTAAACATAAAATCTGAAATAAGGACAGAGGGGGCAGGAACTTTTGGTAAGAAAATAGGGGGGAGGGCACCATTTATTTGGAAGTCGAGTGAAAGTGACCTAAGGTTAGCAATTTGATGTCTGGGGAGGAGAACCTAGCCTTGATTTCAATTTGGAGATGTGCTATAATGTTCCCAACGTGTAGTAAATTTATCCAAAGAATCATTGTCAAAGGATCCAATTTTTCCCATTCTCATAATTTAACTGATCTTGGAAACCCACAAAGCTAATGAGGGTGGAGTTGTTTACTTCCTACTTGTTTACTTAAAAATAATGGAATAAGCTGGCAGGCTGCTGCCATAAAGTGACCGTGTAGGGTCTTTTTTGGAGGGGGCAAAAGATCTGGATATATAGAGAGAGTAGGCCTATTTCCGGAGTAGAAGTCAAAGTAGTAGCGCAAATGCCTAAGCATAATGCGAAGATCTCAAGCCAATATGGCTGCAGAATTGAGCAGGCCCACCAAATTTGCAGGTAAGTACCCTCAGCCCCACCACACCTCCAGCAAGTACTGGGCACCAGGGGAAACATACAACTGGGTCTCTTTATCTACGGGATAAGATTTTGTAATTTTTCCCACAGACAGAAGTTTTATGAGCCATTTCAAAGGCAGTGAGCCAGTCTAGCTTTGCTAAACCTCTGTTGAGATCCTTATGCCATTCTGCTACAAATTGTGGTGAAATTTTTTTATAAGTTTTCAAGGCTATCTTGTAGATAACAGAGACTAGATGACGGGGAGTTTCCACCAATGTACACAACTGTTCAAATGAAAACAGCTCTCTGCCCGTTAGGGGAAAGTTGAAGACCCTTGCAAAATCTAGCGAGCTGCATGTGTAATAATGAGGATTGTGGAAATAAACATACTCTGGGTAGACTCCAAGAAGTGTCTGGCTTGTGGCCAGTCTTCTCTGGAATATCCCTCTGTGTTTGGCATGAATTCCCATAGGGAGGCCTGGATGATCAAAAGTGGCGTTAATGGAGACGGTAGGGTGGATAAGGAATAGCGTATATTAGGTGCCATATCCTCAATGAAACCCTGGTAAATGGGGAATCCAGAGGGTATTGTCTAAGCATAGTAGGAGGTAACCATGGTAGTGCCCTCAGGTCCAGCCTGTAGAGCTCCTGTTCAGCTATAATAGAGAGTTTACTCCTATATGACCCTTGTCATTCCACCACTCTAGTGAGCAAGGCTGCAAAGTAATAAAGTTCAAAATTGGGTAGGCCCATGCCTCGTACCTGTTTGCGTCTGCAGAGGGAGGCATGTTTAAGCCTTGGTCTGCGGCCGCCCCAAATAAACATGGAAGAGAGTGAGCGCACTGTATTATACTGTATAAAAAACAGTACTATACTATATTGTAAAAAAAAAAACTTTTTTGGGGGTAAATAGGGATTGTTTGAAATAAGAGAAACCTGGGTAAAGAGTTTATCCTTAAAACATTCATTCTACTAAACCAAGAGTAATTTTCTTTCAATAATTGAGATTTTTCTGAAGTGTTCTAAGCATCCGCCATAATTAGGCTGGTAAAGTTTCCTTGGATCAGAGGGAACAGCTATACCCAAGTAAATAAGGAGCTCCAATTTAAGGGAAAATTCAAAGAGATTTGGAAAGCATGTGATTTGGGTAAGTTAAAGTTTAAAGCCTCTGTTTTGGAGAGGTTAATTTTAAAGTTACTATGAAGACCAAATATGTGAAACTCCTGGAATAATGAAGGAAGGGTAATAGGAGGTTGAGTCAAATATAGGAGAACATCATCCGCATACAGCGCCATTTTATGGTGAATGGTAGGGGATTGAATTCCATGAATAAAAGGGTTTTTGTGAATAGCAACTGCCAGATGTTCCATCACCAATGCAAAGAGGAGGGAGGAAAGTGGACAGCCCTGTCTGGTTCCATTAGATATAGCAGAAGGTTCAGACTGGGACCGGTTAACCAGAACCTTAGCAGCAGGAGAGGCATACAGAGACATGATTCTGGATCAGAATTCAGAACCTATACCGATTTGTTGGAGAGTCAGGTCCAGGAATCACCGGTTGACCCTATCAAAGGCCTTCTCTGCATCTATAGAAATGAGGCAGGCTGGCATTTTTTTTTGGTTGTCATATGCGACTAAATGCAATGTTGTGGTGGTGTTATCCCTGGCCTCGCAGCCTGGAATAAAACCTACCTGGTCAGTATGCACTAAGGTAGGCAAATGGGGGCTAACCTGTTCGCTAAGATCCTCGAAAATAATTTAATATCTATATTTAATAGAGATATGGGTCTGTAGTTGTTGTAAATGGTGTTATTATTCCCGAGCTTAGGGATGATTGAGCTATTGGCCAGAAGCATGGGCGGGGGAAGAGGGTGATCTGCGTCTACCATGTTAAAAGAGCGAGTAAATTAAGGGAGTAGATTAATGGCCAAAAGCATGAGGTGAAACCATCTGGACCAGGACATTTGCCTGATTTAAGGTGTTTGATAGCTTTGGCAAAGTCCTCTGATGTAAGTGGGGATTCTAGGGTAGCTATCTGTGCTGCTTCCAGTGTTGGTAAGCCTGTGTCATGTATGTAGGACTGCATAGATTCTATGGGATGTTCTACACCAGATTGAGTTGGTGTTGGAGGAAGATTATATAATTTAGCATAATCATTTTCAAACACCTTGGCTATAGCACGGTTACCATACACCTTGGAGCCTTCAGATAACATAAAAAGGGAGTCTCCTTGTTGGTGTAAGGTGTAAGGTTTGAGCCAGATGTTTCCCACAGTTGTTGGGAAATTCATAACATTGCCATCTGGCCTTGGCTAGAGCAATGATTTAGTGGGAGTCTAAGATACATAAAAGTTCCCTTCTGGTATTTGAGAGGTCAACAAGTGTGCAGGAATCTAAGTTTCGTTTATGTTGGAGTTCAAGCTCTGCAATTTTGGCAAGGAGAAATTTGATTTGCATAGATCTGGCTTTTTACAGGCGGGACCCATTTTTAAATCAATATACCCTAAAGTACACATTTTAGGGCCTCCCATTGCATAAGAGGATAGGTAGAAGTGGTTAAATGAGTAAAACAAAAGGTGCTTGTAGCCCTCTCAATTTCTGCTACACATACTGAATCCTGAAGAAGTAAGGTATTAAGTCTCCAGGAAATTCTGCAGGCAGAATTGGAGGGTAGACCCAACTCTAAATGTCTTGGTGCATGATCAGACCAAAGGCATATGCCCATTTGAATGGAACATCTAGCAGTGATTGTACAATAAGGAAATAATCAATACAACTAAAGGTGTTGTGGGCATGTGAGAAGTAACTTTATAGGTGGGATGAGAAATTCGCCACACATCTACTAAAGCAAGCGTTTGCCAAAGACGTCTCATTTTGGAAATAGAAACAGCACTGCAGAGTGGCCAGAGGAGGTATCCTCACGTGGTACAAGATGTACATTAAAATCGCCTCCTAGAATGAGATTATGGTGGCAAAAATGTTCCAGGTCCTTCACTAAGATCTGAAAGAAGTGATATTGATCACGGTTAGGAGCATATAAGTTTGCGAGTGTATAGACTCTATCCGCATAGCAAATAGTCAGGAATATATAGAGGCCTAGAGGGTCTATGTGTTGTTACAAAACATCTGGGGTAAACTATTTATGAAATGCAATAGAAACCCCTTTTGACTTAGCCTGAGGGTTGGTACTATATTACCATGAGGTGTAATATGTTTTTTTTAAAAAATAGGTATCACTCCTTAAGTGTGTTTCTTAAAGAAAGAGGATTTCCGATACATCTTTATAAAAGTGATACAGGACCTAAGTGCGCTTTTCCGGTGTGTTAAACCCTCTCACATTCAAGGAGGAAATTTTAATATGGTTATCCGGCATCAAGGAATGGATAAGAAGGATTTAGATACAGATCTCCTTTTGGCAATGGCACACAGGTCATATTGGCAATGGTGAATTTAGATGGGTAGTTAGAGAGATGGGTATTAGGTAAGACAAAGAAAGAGGGGTCTAAGATGTGTCATGGAAAAATCTGCGTCAGTATTCCTAGGTGGGGTAACATAGTTGACCAGGCAGGAGGAGCTCACGGTCCCGGCCGGCAAAACAATATATGAGCCAAATTTCAGAGTACTCCCTGTATTGCAATGCAAATAATATGACATTAAGAGCTCAGGTGTGGGAAAGGTTTAGTCTGGTGCTGACCTAATGTCATGTATAAGAAAGTAAAAAGAGATTGTGAGGCAAAAGATAAACAATAATAATCAGTAATAAGTCAGCATCAATGTAGTAGAAACATTAGTGTTAGAACCCATACAAGTTAAAATGCATATGAAACATATGCACTCCCGCCATTGCAATACCTATAGTTATAACATTAGGATCAGGTGCGGGAAAAAGTTTAGTATGGTAAAGACTTAATGTCATGCATAAGGGGTTTAAAAAAAAATGATGCAGTGTCCATGGTGGATCCAGCAGGGTAAGTAAGATCGGCCATCCTGGGAGGCCCAGCTCAGGAAGGCCAAATGCACTCTGAAATATAGTTAAGTCCTCGGGTTAGCGGAAAGTTCCTGTTTCCAAAGGCAATCAATTGAAAGGGGAATCCCTATCTATACTTTATGTTGTGTGATTTGAGGACATCCAAGATAGGTTTTGGAGCTCTACGCTGTACGAGAGTGTGGCGGGAAAGATCTTGCATTAAGGAGATTGAGGTCTGAGTGCAGTGCATTCTCTAAATCATCATGTAGATAGATGAGTTGGTGGAGTAATGTGGAGTGAGCATTAAGAGCTTCAGTGTGCTTGACCAAGTGTCCCCTTAACCTCCTGGGCAGTTCATTTCTATATATCAATATATTATATTGTAAAATAAATTTTCATGAAAGTCAATGTACTGCATTTAGACATATAAATTGTATTCCATACAGTTATTTTGTATTGAAAGCAATACAAAATAACTCAGGTCAACATGTCATTTTCATCAGATATAATTTTATGTGGCCTTTTAGTATTTTTGCTGCGGATTTCAAATTTGTGTTCAGTTTTTCTCTAGCACCTCTAGTTTTTGTTATGCAGCTAATTATATATTGTGTGAAATTCATTATAAATAGCCTTAACATTTTACAGCATTTAACCACAGTTTTCTTTTTTTAAGGTTAGAGACTGCACTAACTGCGATTAATTTCATTTGTCATCATGCCTAGAAATTGCCTTAATGATCCAGACAGTTTCTGTTACATGTCTGGTTCATTCACGACAAAAGCACGACGTCGCCAAATTACCACAGAACTTAAAAAGATATATAAATTATATTTTGGCTGTCCACTTGGTGACAAGGATAAATCTTGGGTTCCACATGTCATCTGTACCAGTTGTTCCAACGGATTGCGTGACTGGCTGAAATGACGTATAGCAGCAATGCCATTTGCAATCCTGATGGTGTGGAGAGAACCGCAAGACCATCTAATCGATTGCTATTTTTGCCGCATCAACAAATGTGGATTCTTAGGTAAAACTAAGCATAAAATTGTTTATCCCAGTTTGATTCTGCAATTAGGCCTGTTTCCCATGGTGATTCATTGCCAGTTCTGGTACCGCCACATGCCAGACTTGCTTCTGTAGAAGGTGACGAGGAATGCGCTGGAGTTGCAGCCAGTTACAACCCGAATCTTTTGATCCTGACTACTTGGTCAATGAAATTTCAGAACCAGAGACCATTACACAAGCAGAGCGGAATGATCTTGTTCGTGATCTAAATCTCTCCAAAGACAAGACAGAACTTCTTGCTTCAAGGTTTAAACAGAAGCACTTGCTTGCAAAGGGTGTAACTGTAACTCACTACAGAAAACGAAATCATAACTTGACAAAGTTCTTCAGTAGTGATGGCTCACTGTGCTACTGTCATGATATAAATGCACTCTTTAACAATTTGTCACAGGAGCATGTTCCATCTGAATGGTGTCTCTTTATTGATTCCTCTAAAAGAAGCTAGAAAGCAGTCTTACTGTATAATGGTAATTCCAAACCAAGGTTACCAATTGCCCATTTCGTTAACCTAAACAAGTCCTATGACAACATGAAGTTACTACATGAAGCAATCCAGTATAAAACACACAAGTGGAACATCTGTGGGAATCTAAAGGTCATTGGATTGCTGATGAGATTGCAAGGAGGATTCACAGAATATTGCTGTTTCCTATGCCTGTGGGACAGCCGATGTACGGGAGACCATTATGTCAAGCGTGATTGGCTACCAAGAGATACCTATAAGCCCAGAACAAGCAGTGTCAAGTTTCTGCCTCTGGTTGACCCACATAAAATATTTCTGCCACCTCTGCATATCAAGTTAGACTTGATGAAGAACCTTATAAAGGCTATGGGTAAATCAAACTCAATGGGTTTTCAGTACCTTGTTGACAAGTTTCCAAACATAAGCACTGCAAAAATGATGGAAATGAACTTATAGGGCCACAGATCAAGTCTGTTTTGCAGGATGATGTTTTCAAACAATCTCTCTCATTAGCTGAGCTAGAAGCTTGGGTTCATTCAATTGGCTGTCTGAAAATTTCTTGAGCAACCATAGGTATCCTGCATACAAGGAAGGTGTTCAGAATCTGCTTGATTCATACCAGAAACTGGGTTGTCGCATGTCATTAAAAATACATTTCTTGCACTAACATCTAGAATTCTTCACGGAAAATCTTGGTATGGTGAGTGACGAACAAGGAGAATGTTTTCACCAGGACATTCAGTTAATGGAGCACCGTTACCAAGGTTTCTAGAATGAAAGTATGATGGTTGACTACTGCTTGATGCTGTACCATGACAATCCAGACAGAGTACACAAGAAAATACTCTAAGCATTTCTGAAGAAACAATGGTGCCTGACTGACACAGATCTATCACTGTTCAGATCTATAGATAGATTGGTATAGATCTATATCACAGTGTGCCTTATTTTACTTCACACTGAAGATGTATTAACATTCACTTCAATGGTGCTTACGTTTTAGTATAAAATACATGCACGTACAATGTTAACTATAATAGTACTCATAACTCAGGAACTAACTCAGTGTTAAGAAAAAACTGAAAACAGATCTGAAATCTGCATGAAAAACTGATGGTTTCTGATGGTTTCTGATGATTATCAAATCCAATTTTTTGTTTACCTGTGTAATTTGACATTTGTGCTGCGCCCCCAGCGGCGGATGTACGCGCAAATGTCACTTGGAACTCCCGGGGAATGTCAGCGCACTTGCCGGGGGACAGATTGAGAAAGAGGACGCAGCCAGAGGATGGAAAGACACTGGAGG
This sequence comes from Pyxicephalus adspersus, assembly GCF_032062135.1. NCBI lineage: Eukaryota > Metazoa > Chordata > Amphibia > Anura > Pyxicephalidae > Pyxicephalus > Pyxicephalus adspersus. Next base: position 18,618,208 of record NC_092869.1, read on the forward strand.
ATGCCAGAGGACCCCAAAGGGACCAGGTAAGTGTTAATTTTTTACTACCCCGAGTGTGACTCAGGGTTACCATTTTCAGCTTGTTTTTTTACCCCGAGTCACACTCTGGCTTACCTCTGTGGGGGTTAAATCATCAGTAGTATTCTCTGTCTTCCATCCTGTTTCCTAAATCATGCTTGAGATCAGTCAACTCAATTTTTTATGTATGCTCCAGCCTGTCGATCAGGGCCTCAAAATCAGCCTTGGTGCGCAGGGCTGTCAAGTAGGATTCCATGTCCCAGATATAGCTAACTTCCAAGGGGATTGAGGAGAAGGAGCTGAGAGTCCAGATCTAGAGGGTCTGCTGGGCTGCTTGGAGAGGGAGAGTGTATGCTGGCCCTCACCTGTTCTGAAGCAGGGGCAGAGTGTCACGGTCCCTTCCGTGACTGAGGTTAGAAGATCTGTGAGACAAGCTGCACGTGAGGTTATCTGACAGTCTCTTTGTTTTTACTTGTTTCTGTGTTGTTGTTTGTAATGACCACACCCCTTGTATCAGCTGCAGCTGGTGGACATTACTGCTTCTCCATTTAGTCTGGCCTCACACTTCATGCTATGCAGTTGATATTCACTTCTGGGATGTGAAGAGCTAGTGCGTTGTCCTCTCCAGAGTTCCTGCTCATCCATTTGCTAATTAAGATAAGTTGAACCACTTTTGGTGTTTTGTTGTTCTTTTGTTGTTCCTAGGCCTTAGGGAGACACTGGTTCTTTCATCAGGGAAGGAACCAGTAGTCTCAAGCCCAATCACTACTTCAAAGGCTATTCAGGGTTACAAGGGCCTAGGTTCCAGTGTATGAGTATTCCCACCTTTAGAGGACATTCATACTGTCAGGATTCAGGGCTAGGTTAGGGTGTCCATAGGGGGTGACCGTTTCCTTTTCCCTAGCCATTGAAGGCCTAGTCCCTTGTATTTATCTTTCTGTTTTCCTCCCCTCCCCATTATCCGTGACATTATCAACCGCCCAAACCACTATTTATTGTTTGTGTCAGTGCAGCTATGGATATCTCTGCACTGGTCGCACAATTGCAGGGGCTGTCTTTGGAGGTAGCTGACCTCCGCACGACCGTCTCACACATACAGAGACCACAGGCAGCTGGTTGTGACAGCAGGAATCAGGCCTGCCCTGAACCCAAGGTGGCGCTCCCAGACAGATTCGGTTCAGGAAGTCGTGCAAACTATATTTTAAACTACGTCCACACTCTTCTGGGGAGGAGAGTCAAAGAGTGGGTATAATCATCTCATTGCTTAAAGGCGACGCTCAGTCTTGGGCTTTTTTATTGCCAACCGGATCTCAGTCCCTCTGGTCGGTAGATGAATTTTTCAGAGTGCTAGGTCTTATCTATGATGATCCAGATCGGATTTTCCTGGCCGAGACCATGTTGCGTGGCTTGCAGCAGGGAAAGTGTTCTCCGGAGACCTATTGCTCTGAATTTAGGAGGTGGGCTACGGATACTGAGTGGAATGATCCTGCTCTCTGTATTCAATTATGTCAAGGACTATCTAAGAGCCTGAAGGACGCATTGGCGTTTCACGAATATCCTGGGTCATTGGAAGCTGCTATATCCCTTGCTGTACGTATGAATAGACGCGTGAGGGAGAGATCTAAGGTTCCTCAATCCCAGGACATACAATCATATAAGATGGTGGCCTCCTCTGACACTTTGGGTGGGGAGACGCTTGAGTTTATATCTAGTGACGAACCTATGCAGTTGGGGGGAGCTACCTCTGGGCATGGGAATAAGAACTTTGGGCATAAGAAGGGACTCTGTTTTTTCTGTGGAAAACAGGGACATTTTATCAACATCTGACCTTATGTTCAAGGTGAAAACAAAAAAAATGTGTGTTTAACCCTCATCTCTCACTTGGTGGTCTGTGTGGGGAATCAGAGAATTTACTATTGTCATTTACCGGTAGTACTCGATTTCTCCTGTCTGCTGAGGTGGCGCTAGACTCCAAAACTGTGGGAATTGAAGTGTTTATTGACAGTGGGGCAGGGGTTAACTTAATTGATGGTCAGTTTGTCCGTATGCATGGGTTAACAACTAGTGCATTAGACAAAAATATCCCAGTGTTTGCAATTGATTCCGCTCCACTCATGCAGAAATGTTTGTCACAAATGGTGCAGGACACCCGTTTAAAGGTGGGTGATTTTCATCAAGAATACATCTTGTGCTTTGTGCTGGAGAGTCTGCCTGCTCCATTGGTACTAGGTTTACCATGAATAGGCAAACATAATCCTACCATCGATTGGCAAGTGAAACAGATTCTTGATTGGAGTGATTATTGCATGGACAACTGTCTTAACACATCGCTTTCTGTAGTAACCACTAAGGTTGTACTTTCGTTTATTTCTGAGTTTTCTGATGTATTCTCTGAAAGTGGAGACGAGGAGTTACCTCCACATCCGGAGTATGATTGCCCCATCAACCTTATTCCTGAAGCTAAGCTGCCCAACTCTTGGTTGTATGGTCTTTCCGAACCACAAGAGCGGCCATGCAAGAATTTATCACCGAGAGTTTGCATAAAGGTCATATTAGACCATCTAAATCTCCAGTAGCTGCAGGGGTTTTCTTTGTTAAGAAAAAGGACAAAACTCTTAGATCATGTTTGGACTTCCGTGGGCTTAACCGCATTACTGTACGTGACCCTTACCCTCTTCCTTTAATCCCGGATTTGTTCAATCAGATTGTCGGCTCCAAATAGTGCCTGTTTTAGTGTTAAGCTAGGGTTACTTGCTGTTGGTGTGTATTCGTCTGATGTACTGTTGCTGACCTTGCCTGTTTCTGATCTTGTGAATTTATGTTGCTTGGACCAACCTTTTGCCTGTGACCTCGACTCTGCTTGTGTCTTGTGTACTTCGTCTGGTGGACGGATTTACCTGTATATGACCTTTTGCTCTGTATTCTGGACTTGTCTCTATGGAATCTTGGTACTGCATTATCTGTGGGCTCCTGGTCCTCTACCAGCCCTTCCCCAGGCACCATCCTTTGCGCAAGTCCTGTGTGCAATCGTGTGCTGGGAATTGGAACCAGTCTCCCTAGGCTAAGCAGGGGCTTGTTATAGATGAAGTGAGAGCGTTAGATTGGAGGACTGGTGTCTGGTGAGTACTGTTTCTGGACCAGAGCTTTACAATATGACATCTCATTGTTGTTTTGTATCAGTGCTGTGAGTTAAAAAATTGATTTCTTGTTAATGGGCCCAGCCCTTTTTCAGCATCTCTGTCAATTGTCAAAACAACAAAAAAACAACAGGTTCTATATTTTCACTAGAAATCGGCTTTGAAATTAACACTATAAGTATAGACGGGCGCATTACATTTTAAAACACCTGCAACTAAAAATGACAGTCCATGTTAACATTTTTACAATATCCAAAAAAGCTAAAAAAAAGTGTTTGGGCTTACCTAATTGTCTGACAAGTTTGGGTAGGAGAGAATTCATGAATTCACAACGTCTCGAATAAAGATTATTTTTTACTTCCCATGAACCAGTTTTTAGAACAACATATTTTTCATCTTCATTAGTGTATGGAGGCCAAATGAAATTCTCTTCATTATTATCAGGTGTTCTGCAAATAAACAAAATTTTGTGTAAAGTGTACATTATTAACAAAGTGTTGAACACTTTGAATAACATCCATCCACTCAGAGGAACTGTCAACCTAATTACAATCCTAACAAGCTTGATAAATAATGTTTTCCCGGCCTGGACCTATGCAATATTGTTTGATCAAATTGATATTTTTAGAAACACTTTTCTATTTCTTTGAAAAGTCTGATATAAACAGATATTATCCTTTTGAAAGCATTTAAGGTCAGCATGTAAAGTATGTCAGGGTAGCCTTTTGCACTAATTACAACTCTAATTTTAAAATATAATAATAGCAACAAGATCAAATCAGAGCATGTAGACCCATTAAATCATGTCTCTGGGTTGGTAACTTTGGACAAAGAAAAGGTGGATTTACTAAACACTTTTTTTAGTTCTGTGTACACAAAGGAAAATAGCAGAGCTGACATCCAAATTGTTAATAGCAATGTCCCTGTCTTAAATGAGCCACAATGGCTCAAACTTGATATGATGGAGAAACAGGTTGACAAAGCACCAGGACTCAATGGATTACATCCACATGTCCTCAAAGAGCTGAGCTTAGGTATTTCAAGGCCATTGTTTCTTTTTTTTAGAAACTCTTTAATCACTGGCATGGTACCAATGGATTAGCGTAAGGCCAATGTGGTTCCTATTTTCAAAAAATGAGCATCATTACCAAGCAACTATAGACCAGTAAGTTTAAAGTTGTAAAGGTTCTAGAGAGTTTGATAAAGTACCACATGAAGGAGTTTCTGCTAGAAAATCATATTGTACATGATAGTCAGCATAGTTTTAAGAAAGACTGAAGATGTCAAACAAATTTACTTTCTTTTTATGAGGAAATAAGTAAACAGGTAGACAGTGGAGTAGCAGTTGATATAGTGTACATGGACTTTTCTAAAATGTCTGGGCAAGGCAAGGTGATGGACCCTCTATGTCACCAGCTCAGTTGGCACAGACGCCCGCGCAGAGTCTAAGTAGCTGCCCAATCTTCACCAGAGCCTCTAGAGGTGTGGATGTTAATGCTGCAGACAACTGTTAGGTTAGTGGCCCCTGTGAACGCAGAGGCAGGTGACTGCTGACACAGAAATCAGGCAAGGTGCTGAAAGGTAAGAGAGAATCGAGGTCAAACAAGCCAGAGGTGAGGGCAGGGGGCAAGCAGGATCTTCAGCAGAATCAGTAGCTGAAGGCAAGGCAGGCTTAAAGACTACATCCAAAGGGTAGTGATTCATGATTCACACTCTAAATGGTCTAAGGTTATTAGGGGTGTACCCCAGGGTTCACTGTTAGGACCTTTACTGTTTAACATTTTTATAAATGATATAGAGTTTGGGATTAAAAGTACCAAGTCTGGCTTGAAGAACACACCAAACTATGTGATGGAATTAGGTCCATACAGGTTGTCTATAATCTACAAGCAGACCTGGATGTACTCTTTGATTGGGCAACCAAGTGGCAAATGACATTTAATATTGAGAAATGTAAAGATATGCACATGGGGGGCTGACAACATGCATGCTTCATACTGTCTAGGAGGAATACATTTGGGGGAGTCAGACATAGAAAAGGATCTGGGGGTCCTGGTAGATCATAGACTAAATAATAGCATACAATGCCAAACTGCAATATCCAAAGCTAGATTTGTACTTTCTTGTATTACAAGAGGAATAAATTGCAGAGATGGAGACATAATCCTGCCCCTGTACAAAGCATTAGTCAGACCACATATAGAGTTTGCAGTCCAGTTTGGGGCATCAGTTCACAAAAAGGATATTGTGGATTTGGAGAAAGTGCAGGGAAGGGCAACTAAACTAATTAAAGGAATGGAGGAGCTCAGCTATGAGGAGAGATTAGCTGAACTGAATCTATTCACGTTTAAGGGGATATGATTAGCCTGTATAAACCTGTATAAACATATAAATGGTCTGTATAAAGAACTCACTTCCCAACTATTAACTTTAAGATCAATACAAAGAACAAGAGGACATTATTTGCGTCTGGAGGAAAAGAAGTTTAGGCTCCGGTTAAGAAAGGGATTCTTCACTGTAAGGTCTCTGAAAATGTGGAATAGACTCCCTCAGGAAGTAGTTTCAGCAACTACTATGGATTGCTTTTAGAGAAAGCTGGATTCTTTTGTAGAATCACAGAATGTAACTGGGTATTAAGGCTTTAAAATAAGAATAACAGAGACTGTTGATCCAGGGAATGTATGACTGCCTTATGGAATCAGGAAGAATTTTTTTCCCCTGTTGGGGCAAATTATACCAGGGTTTTTTTTTCCTTCTTCTGGAAAAAAAATGTCCATAGGGTTTTATATCTGGGTGTTTAAACCTGATGGACTTTTTTCAACCTGACTTACTACTTACTATGTAACTATAGTAAAAGATAGGTGTTAAATGTCACCTATCATTATAACAGCCTATAGAACAGGACAACACATATTGAAACCCAGGAGGGATATTTACTAAAAGTGAGTATCTAATCACCCAGTTTTTAAAAAAACTAAATATTAAAAGCTAGTTTGAGACAGAATAGAAATACGCATCCATAAGTGCTGCTATATTTGTTGGGAAATGGAACATGCTACAAAATTGTATATAAAGTAAAGAGTGAGTCTAATTGTGTTCCATTTTGTTTAGGTCCTCCAGCTATAGCTATAACAGACCTTTTGACAGTCAGTCTTTAATATATGCAGAATAATACTAACTGGGGCCGATATGGGGAGGTGGAAAGTGTGCTAATGCATGAGGGCTATGAGCTATGGTCAGCCAACAGGGGCCCTAAGCTGGCTCAGCAACGAAGGGGGGGGGGGGGGGTGTCAAAGTCAGATCTGCACAGGAGCCTACTGGCACTGGCTATATCTGCCACTAGCACTAACATTCTATGCTGTTTGATCCTCAATGTGGAGAACCCAACAAAAATACAGTTAATAGATCACTGTTCTTATTTGCTTCATGTAGCTGGCATAAAATTGAGTGTAGTATTTTACAACCACAGTAAACATGTAAGTGAGATCTAAAAACCAGAATATTAGAGCTTGTGTATCCAATAAGACCTATACCCTTTAAAAGTAAGTCATACATGATACAATGCTTTAATTGGCTTGTTAAATCTAAAATTAGATAGCATACCCATATCTTGCAAAGTTAGCCCACACGTTCATAATTTGTTTGCTGAGATTTTGTTCAGCTTCTGTATAATTTCTTTCTTCAATGAGTGCTTTCCCAAACATGAATGGCAATATGGCTCCATGAAGTACTCCCATCCAGTCAGGCCAAACTTCTTGAGAAGACCGATGATCAAACTCATAGAAATATATATTAAATTTGTGTCTTAATATTTCCTGAACAAAGTGCTTCATTGGGCAAATCATGTAATAATCTCGTAAAATAAGCTCCATGGCCTCTCTGTTCATTTCTTTACTATTTTTATTTTCCCAGTCTTTATATTCAAATAAAATCAATTCAGCTCCAAGGTCTCCAGCTGTTGGGAAAAATCTTTTAATTCCTTTGACCAAATCTTCTGTGGTTATAAGGCTGTCATGTTCCCTGCTAAAACCTGGGGCACCCCATATTACAAAAGGATTTCCATCATCTTTGGTCCCACCTATAAAAACCTCTGTTTTCTTTAAACCTGCTTTTATTGCATTAGATGGTGTATCACTAATGAAATCATAATCCACAATAGGTATTATTCGAGTAAGGGCAAATGGGTGTATGATTTCAACATAAAATTGCTTTTCAACTAGTTTTGTAGCCTCTATATTTTGTAAACAGTTCACCATTTCACTTTCATTATTAACAGGGCATCCTAAAAGTTCTGCAAGTTTCAGAGTTAACCTTTTTGCTCTTTTATGAGTGTTTATTGCCCATGGTGCGCTAACAGAGCCACTTTGTAAAATTACCCTTTTGATGTACTTTTGACTTCCAGGAGAAAAAAGATGAAAGCCTGCGCATGCAGCTCCAGAACTATGTCCAAAGAGAGTAACACTATTGGGATTTCCGCCAAAAGCAGCAATGTTTTCATGGACCCACTGAAGAGCTAACTGTTGGTCAAACATGCCAGCATTTCCTGGAATATCTTTGTTTCCTGGTAATGCCAAAAACCCCAGGGCTCCAACTCTATAGTTCATTGACACCACAATTATTTCCTCAGAAAATGTCAAAATGCTTGGGTCATATATTTCTAAGGAAGATGTGCCTGCAAGAAAAGCCCCACCATAGATGAAAACCATAACATGAGCTGACTTTGGTTTGGATGAAGGAACCCATACATTTAGATGCAGGCAGTCTTCACTCATTTCATTGTTTACTTGCCACATATTTGTACCTGGAAAACTAGCAAAGGCCTCATCTCTCTTTTGAAAGCAGGATTTGCCAAATTTAGTAGCATTAAAAATGCCTTGCCATGGTTTTCGAGGCTCTGGCTTTTTAAATCTTTGTGTTTCGGTTGGAGCTTCACCATAAGGTATGCCTAGATAGGCTATAACTGATCCAGAAAGTGTAGGTAGATAGAATCCTCTGACTTGTCCTTGTTTTATCTCTACTACTGTGTCTTGTTCATTGTTTGTACTCACAAGTGAGGGAAATATTGCAAGAATGTAAATAGGTAAATAGACAAGGAATTTTCTCTTTTCCATTGCCAGCATGTTTATTCCTACAATGAAAAGAATATTATAGTAAATAAGAAAAGCAATGTAAAAATACATAATATTATAGTAAATAAGAAAACCAATGTAAAAATACATATTATTATAGTAAATAAGAAAAGCAATGTAAAAATACATAATTGGTTATTATAAGGGCAATATATGCATGCCCATATGCATTTTAACCTATTAAAGGCACATTCACAAATATAGTTACCTAGGTAGGTCTGCAAGATGTAGCTAGGTCTAGTGTTTTGCTGTGTTGCTGTTTCTACATTCTTTATGGATTTTAAAACACTACGTACTTGGTGACATTATATAATTGCATAATAGTAAAAATAATATGGGTATGAATACTAGGGCTTGTTCAGACCTGAAGTTTTTTCAAGCATTTTTAAGCAGTTTTACCGCTCAAAACTTCTTGAAAAAAAAAAAACAGTTAACAATGGTTTAATTAGGTTTTTTTTTATTATCCTTCATTTGACAGGTGGTATTTCCTTGCAGTTTTCTAGGTGCTCAATGTAGTGTCTGGGGGGGTTGCTACCGCTACCACCTCCTTAGACTGAAATGGGAAGTGTTTAAAAAGACTTGTATAGACATTTGCCTAGTTGTGCATAGTAGTGTAGTTTATTACTGCAGGTCTGAACAAGCCCCTACAGGGGAGGGGGCCTGCTTTATTAAAGCTCTCCAAGACCGGAGAAGATAGAATATCCTTTTATATATAAAACAAAACATGCAGCTTAAGCTGCAATAATAACCTTTAAGGTAAAAGTGGCCCTCACTCAGTCTTCCAGGTTTGGTGACACCTAAGACCGCTAAACTGAATAGATTAAAAAAAAGGGTGTAATAAGTAGCTATCGGCACAAATGTGATGACACCACAGCTGTTCTCTTAATCACGGAAAGCTGCCAGATAAAGATCAAAGAGAAAAAAAACCTGGAAAAGCCACATGGCTTCTCTGTTCATTTCATTGTAAGTGTTTAACTGCTTCCATTGATTAGGGGATGATAAATATATATTTACTCACTCTCAAAGCTTCCTCCACTTTATGCAACCAATCCCCCAAAGTCTCACTGCCGAACTGATCACTCCAATGTCATCCTGTATTACGCAAGACCAGCAGTTCTGTACTGTATGTAAGGATGCTGGAGGCCTGATGAAGCCTTTATCTTATTCATTATCCCCTAATCAAAATTAGCAGTTAACCTATTCAATGGGGAGGGGGACACACAGCAAGGTTAAATCATTTTTTTCCATGATTGGGAGTTTAGCTTTACCTATTACTTTATTCTCAAGAATGTTATTGATAAGGGCTCACAAGTACAAATTACCACAATATTGTAGCTAATTTGAGAAATATCAGCAACTAAAAAAACACCAGTAGCAATAAAAACTGATGAAACACTGCACAAAATTGTATAGATTACTTGACAGTCATTTTGGTGTCACACAATTCAGCCCATATTTTCCCAGTGACTCCACTTTTAGGGGTTGTTTTTTGAGGTCTGATCTACACAAGTAACTTCAGTTTGCCTAAGGACACACTTTCCCTCATTTGGATTGTGTGAAACCGTCTTTTATTAGTATGTCTATTTATGGTGTCTATTTATAAAGCTGTGAATCTGATATTCACCTCTATAATGTGCCTTCATATAGTAATAGACTACCAAGCATTATATTAAAGAAAATTTTATTTGCCTTTTTCTGTTCACGGGTGCTTTGACAGCCAGTTCAAAATGTATGGGCAGCCTTAATGAAATGTGGAGAAAACAATTTGTAAATAGGTCCTAATTACCCTTATTTTGTTTTTGCAGCTTGAAGCTTAGGGATGAGCGAAAAGGCCTCTGACAGTCTCGCGAAAATTTCCTCGAAGCCCGTTCCATTTCATGTAGTTCGGTACATAGTAGGTAGGGACAGATTGGAATCTCGTTCATCCATTCATGTGTCCAATAGCTACAGCTTCTACACCGTCCATATAGGTGATGGCCTCAACCTCTAATGCCGTCCTTGCTCCTTCTCAGGGCCCACCCCCTCCTCCTCATGCTGTAACTGATGCCGCCTGCCTAGTACCCAGCTCTGGATGCCAGTTACCAATGCTGTCCACGATCTGTCTCAGGGCTCACTGCCTCCTCCTCCTACTGTTGCCACCTGTCAGTACTCCATTCATAAATATGGGATTACAGCCATCTAGGTGGCATTGATGATGCACTACATCTAGCTCTGGAAGCCAGTTACCAATGCGGTCCCCACTCCGTCTCAGTGCCCACCGCCTCCTCCTCCTGCTGCCGCCACCTGTCACTTGTAACTTATAACAGAGCTGTGTAGCTGGCTAATTTTTTGACTGAAAGACCCCCCTTTAGAGACCTCTGCCTGTACTCTGAAGCCTGTGTATGGCTTGTAACGGAGCGGTGAAACCTGGTGACTAATTTTTGGACCAGAGGAACCCCCTTGTGCCCCTCTCTGCCTCTACTCGGAAACCATAGAAAATCCGGCATGTTCCCTTGACCGCCCCATAAAATGGCCTTGCCAGCAACAAAAAAAAAAGCCTTTTTTTATTTTTTTTTTAAGTGTACAGTGTTGTGCAGAGCTGGGGGAGTCTTGACATGTCTTTTTAAATGTATTATAGACTGTAGAAGCTCTACACAGTCCAGAAAAACAACCCAAATTCTTCCCCCATTGACTTTAATAGAGTTTGAATTCGACGTTCGATCACCTGAATCATTATGCATTATTCAACCGGATAGCGGTCGAATCGAATAGTGAGCTATTCGACCAACACTATTACACACTTCTGCGTGGCAGGCATTGTCAATGTACCACACCCAGCTCTAGATGCCAGTTACCAATGTGTTCACCGCTCAGTCTCAGGGCTGACCGCCACCTCCTCCTCTTGCTGTTGTTGCTGCCGCCTGTCAGTACTCTATTCACTAAGATTGTATTACACACTACTGGGTGTCATTGACGATGCACTACACCCAGCTCTAGATATTTTAGTTACCAATGCCGTCCATGCTCCGTTTCAGGACCACCACCTCCTCCTCCTGCTGTTGCTGCTGCCGCCTGTCCAGTACTCCATTCACAAATATTGTATTACACACTTCTGGGTGTCATTTACGATGAACTACATCAAGCTCTAGATGCCAGTTACCAATGCAGTCCACGCTTCATCTCAGGGCCCACCGCCTCCTCCTGCTGTTGCTGCTCCCGCCTGCCCAGTACTCCATTCACAAAAATTGTATTACACACTTCTGGGTGACATTGATGATGCACTACACCCAGCTCTAGATGCCAGTTACCAATGCAGTCCATGCTTCGTCTCAGGGCCCACCGCCTCCTCCTCCTGCTGTTGCCACCTGTCAGTACTCTATTCACAAAAATTGTATTCGTCAATTACACTTGTTCCAAGTTTGTTTGGGTTTTTGCCTCGTTTCAAGTGTTGAGCACATAGTTTGCAGATGACCATAGTGTTGTCATCACTTTGGACATTAAAAAATGCCCACACGGCTGAACATCTAACTGGGCCGAAATTTGCATGAGCACACATTTAAAAAGCCACCACCCGGTAACCTGGTGGGAACACCTGTTTAAAGCACAGAGCTCTGTGCAACTATCTCCGCCCAAGAAACAAGCTCGAACTGCTAGATCTTCCTCCGCTGCCTTTCCTCCTTCTGCCACCAAAGTTACCCATGCTGCTGCCAGCAATTTGAGTGGGGCATGCAGCCGAACATTACCTTTTTCAGGCTCTACCAGCGGTGAGCAGGAGCTGCAATGCAGATCGGCTGCTATTTGTTGCATTGCTAGCAGTCAAGACCAGGCATCATTGCCATCCCTCACAACTTCTACCCCATCGTCCATCCTTTCTGTGTTTAGCATTAGCAGCATTCAACCTTTCATCCCCAGATGCTGGGGCGCAAGAGGAAATATGGCCCAAATGACCCCAAAACAAAGCTAATCAATGCGGCAATTGCACAGCTGATTGCGTTAGAGCTCCTCCCTTACCAGCTGGTGGACTCCAATGCCTTCCGTTATGCATTCCTCTGCGGGAACCCACAGTACATTATGCCTAAGTGACAGTATTTTGCAGAAAAATGTGTTCCTGCTTTGCATAAACACGTGCAGAGCAATGTGTCCATAGCCCTGCAGCACTCTGGCAAGGTGCACCTTAAAACGGGCAGTTGGTTGAGCAAGCATGGAGTGGTAAGATATATTTCCTATACAGTTCACTGGATAACTTTGGTGGCAGCAGGGGAAGATGCAGCTGCAGCAAGGCCTGCATAGCTTCCTCCGCCCAAAACACATCGCCATGCAATCTTCTCCTCAACCTCTACTTCCACCTCCTCCTTTGACTCTTGTGCCTCAACCTCGTCCTCCAGGGACACTTTGCCGTGGAGACCCAGGACCTCCCATTCGGCAGCATCTGTTCACCGCTGGCAACAACCTGCAGTTTGCTATTTCGGTGCACAATTCAGACATTGCCACGCAGTCCTGAGGTTGCGAAGCCTGGGTTCCCTGAGCCACACCGACGCATCCATTCTAAGTGCTTTGCGGAAGCAGGAGGACATATGGCTAACTCCTAACAGACTTCAGCCAGGCAAGGTCGTGTGTGACAATGGGGCCAATCTGCTGGCAGCCCTGCGTTGTGGGAAACTCACACACGTACCTTGCTTGGCTCACGTCATGAACCTGATAGTACAGCGCTTTCTTATGAATTACCCAGGCCTCCAGCCGCTGTTGCTGAAGGCCAGAAAGTTGGCAGCACATTTCCGCCGGTCGTACACAGCCAGTGCCAGATTGGTGGATTTACAGCAAAATCTCAACTTGCCAATGCACCAGTTAATTTGTGATGTGACCACACGTTGGAATTCCACCTTTTACATGCTGCAGCAGCTGGCTGAACAACGGAAAGCGTTGGTGGATTACGTGGCAGAGTCCGTTCGTTTCAGACGTATACCTACACTACATTTCTTCAGCCCTGCGGAGTGGCTGCAAATTGAGGACTTGTGCACTGTATTGTCACCTTTTGAAGAGGCCACCAGGATGATCAGCAGAGATCAGGCCTGTGTCTCGGACACGACATAGGGCGGACGCTATGTCATCATCTCAGACCTGCGTGCCTATTAGACATAGTGCACAACAAATCCAGGAAAAGGAGGAGGTGGAAGAGGATGAGGGGGACATTGCAGGCATGGGAGAAGGTGAGAAAGGGGCAGAGGAGGATATTGAGGGTACATGGCATCCATCCACCCAAACACAGGGCACCATGTTCCGTGGATGGCAAAACCAGTCGGAGGAGGAGGAGGACGACGACCCTGTGCTGCTGTTCGATCCACAGGAGTGTGGGTCCAGATATACCTCAGCTGTGGGGAGTTTGAGCCACATGACAGCCACCATGCAGGAGTGCATAGCCAAAGATCCGCGCATACAACACATAAAAACAAAGACTGACGACTATTGGATTGCTACATTACTGGATCCAAGTTACAAGTCTGAGATACAACAACTCATCTTGCCCCAATACAAAGGACCTAAAATGCAGCACTACCAAGAAGTGCTTGTAAGGGACTTGTGCTCAGCCTTTCCGGCTGCCAGCAGCAGCAGCAGATATCCCTATGGCAGTTCCACCAGCCATGGGAGCCAAACAACTGCCTTAGGCGGCATGGGTGGCAGCAGCGGTAGAGGTCATCTAAGCCGCCAGTCATGCAGCAATTGCCAATGACACTCAGCAGCGCTACTCAGTCATGGTGCAGGAATACCTGAGCTCTACATGGGACATCTGCAACCTGCAAAGCCCGGACCCACTGGGCTACTGGGTATCTAAGCTTGAGCAATGGCTGGAGCTGGCAGAACATGCCATTCAGATCCTTGCCTGCCCAGCCACAAGTGTGTTATCTGAAAGAGCGTTCAGTGCAGCTGGGGGCGTAGTGAGTTACAAGCGGATTTGGCTCTCTGCAGAAAATGTCGTTAAAACCACTTTTATTAAAGTGAATAAGGCTTGGATCGGCAATGACTTCAACACCCCCTCTGCAGAGTGAACTGATTAGTCGTCAACTGCTGCACGGCCTGCTGACACCTTGATGGGAAGAGCACCTTCACAGCCTTCAACATCTCCTTCTACTCCTTCCCCTCATGGCCCTCTACCTCTACTCTGTCTCTAAGGTCTATAACTTGCAATGGAGCTGTGTAATTGGCCATTTTTTTTTTACCGAGCACCTCCCTCTGCTTCTATCTACTTTGAGGCCTATATCACTTGTAGAAGTGATTTCTGATTTACAGAAATTTTTATATTTATTTTGATAGATTGCAAGTGGTATCA
>NC_092869.1:18633379-18662776 GCF_032062135.1 Pyxicephalus adspersus
CTATCTATCTATCTATCTATCTATCTATCTATCTATCTAACAGTGAAACATTCTAAGTATCTGAGTACAGTAGATTTCAGGACTGGACCAATACAGTACAATCCAACAATCTATCTGACTAATAGTGTGAGTGTGACACAGTCTAAGTAAAGCACTTTTTTTTACTTTGACAAAGCAAGCCAAGCAGCACAGAAAGGTTGTGATGCTAGCAAATCAGGAATGGTAGCTAGCAGTCAGGAATGGTAAATGCAGGCACGCCCTGGCCTTATATAGGCCAATGGCTGCTTGTGTGGGATGCAGTGACAGACAGCCAATCGGCTGCCTGCCACAATAAACATGGAGGGGAGCATCCCTGCTGTTATTGGAGGGACCTAGGCATCATGGGGGAGGTCCCTAGGCATTGTGGGAGGGTCGAATTCGGGGCGTCGAATCCAACAAAATTCAGGTCGGGTCGACCCGAATTCCAACGGCCATATTCGGGTCGAACTCTAGGACAACCTAAATTCGAACAACAACACTAGTGTGTAATACAATTTTAGTGAATGGTGTACTGCTAGGCGGCAGCAGCAACAGCAGGAAGAGGAGGCAGTGGGCCCTGAGACAGAGCGGGGACCGCATTGGTAACTGGCATCTAGAGCTGGGTGTAGTGCATTGTTAATGCCACCCAGAAGTGTACAATTTTAGTGAATGGAGCACTGACAGCTGGCAGCTGCAACAGCAGGAAGAGGAGGCTGTGGGCCCTGAGACAGAGTGGTTACCGCATTGGTACTGCCATCTCGAGCTGGGTGTAGTGCATCGTCAATGCCACCTAGATGTGTGTAATACAATTTTTGTGAATGGAGTACTGACAGGCGGCAGCAGCAGGAGGAGGAGGCGGTGGGCCCTGAGACGGAGCATGGACTGCATTGGCAACTGCCATCTAGAGCTGGGTGTGGTGCATCATCAATGTCACCCAGAAGTGTACAATTTTAGTGAATGGAGCACTAACAGACGGCAGCAACAACAGCAAGAGGAGTAGGCAGTGGGCCCTGGGACGGAGCGTGGACGGCATTGTTAACTGGCATCTAGAGCTGGGTGTAGTGCATTGTCAATGCCACCAAGAAGTGTACAATTTTGGTGAATGGAGTACTGACAGCTGGCAGCTGCAACAGCAGGAAGAGGAGGACAGTGGACCCTAAAATGGAGCGTGGATGGCATTGGTAACTGCCATCTAGAGCTGGGTGTATTGCATCATCAATGTCACCCAGAAGTGTACAATTTTAGTGAATGGAGCACTAACAGGCAGCAGCAGCAGGAGGAGGCGGTGGGACCTGAGACGGAGCGTAGACCGCTTTGGTAACTGGCATCTAGAGCTGGGTGTAGTGCATCATCAATGCCACCCAGAAGTGTACAATTTTAGTGAATGGAGTACTGACAGGCGGCAGCAGCAGGAGAAGGAGGCAGTGGACCCTGAGAAGAAGCGTGGACCGCATTGGTAACTGGCATCTAGAGTTGGGTGTAGTGCATCGTCAATGACACCCAGAAGTGTGTAATACAATTTTAGTGAATGGAGTACAGACAGGCGGCAGTTGCAACAGCAGGAAGAGGAGGACAGTGGGCCCTGAGACGGAGCGTGGACGGCATATGTAACTGGCATCTAGAGCTGGGTGTGGTGCATTGTCAATGCCACCCAGAAGTGTACAATTTTAGTGAATGGAGTACTGACAGCTGGCAGCTGCAACAGCAGGAAAAGGAGGACAGCGGGCCCTGAGACGGAGCGAGGGTGGCATTGGTAACTGGCATCCTAGAATTGTGTAGTACAATTTTTGTGAATGGAGTACTGACAGGCGGCAGCAGCAGGAGGAGGCGGTGGGCCCTGAGACGGAGCGTGGACTGCATTGGCAACTGCCATCTACAGCTGGGTGTAGTGCATCGTCAATGACACCCAGAAGTGTGTAATACAATTTTTGTGAGTGGAGTACTGGGCAGGCTGCAGCTGCAACAGCAGGAGGAGGAAGCGGTGGGCCCTGAGACGGAGCGTAGACGGCATAGGTAACTGGCTTCTAGAGCTGGGTGTAGTGCATCGTCAGTGCCACCTCGAAGTGTATAATGCAAATATATTAAATTTGTGATTAAACGTAGAAGGGCCAAACCAAGATGTTTTGTGCACCAGCACTGTTGCTGTGGTCTGTGGTGCCGGAAGCGATAGGAAGGTAGACGATATTGCTAGTTTGCATCATGAAGTGGATGACATGAATGCCAGCGGAGAATAAAGAAATGTTGACTGAGGTGTTGCAGCAACTGGCAGCACAGAATTTGAAGGAAAATGTTTGTGTGCCTACGCTGGTGTGCCTACGCTGGAGCAAAAAAATACTGTTAATGATCAAGAGACAGAATGTTCCTCCATAGCAGCTGAAGAGAAAATTGCCAGTCTTGTTTCAGATGCAGCTTTTGATAAATCAGGTGAAGAATTTTGTAAGTGGTTGAAGAAACTTTAGACAGTGGTGGGACAGAGGTAGTAGAAGAAATTACTGTTGTATCTACTTCGGTTTCTCTTGTGGCGGAGGAATCTAAAGTTTGATGTCCCAACTACAGTTGAATCTGATGAAGAGGGGCAGGCTGAAATAAGTGTTCCTGTTTCATGTGAAGTTCAGACTGCTGAAAGTATTACTGTGGAGGATGCTTTAGTGCTGACTGAGGTGCAGGCTGATAAATGTGTTCCTGTGTGGACTGGGGAAAACTTTCTGCTTATTGAAGTCCAAGCTAAAGGATAGGATCCTGTTTCAGTTGAGTCTGAAGATGAAGAGAATGAAGTGACAAAAGAGAAAGAGGTTGAGGCCATCACCTATGTCAACAGTATAGAAGCTGTAGCTATTGAAGACTTTGGTCAATATGAAGAGGTTAGGACTGTACAGTCTCCAACTATTGATGAATGTGAAGAGGATGAGGCTTCCCCTCACATGGACAGTGTAGGGGCCATATCTAATGGGGACATTGAATGTGAAGAGGTTAAGGCCATCACTTATGTGGCCAGTGGGGAGCCTGTAGCTGTTGGTGACAGTAGTGAAGGGGAAGAGGCTGAAACTGTCCCCTGCATAGGAAATGTAAAGGCTGCTGCAGTTTATGACTTTGTTGAAAATGAAGACTCTGGGGTAAATGTTGCTGCAGCTATAGAACATGTGGCTGCACCTAGCAAAGTCTTTGAGAGACCTGAAGAAGTTATAATTAATGACAACAGTTCACAATTACAAAATGGTGCTGCTAAGAATTTTTTTGACGAAGTGAAGGCTGAAAGAGGGATGGGAAACCTGAAGCCTCCAAATCCAACCAAAATGAAAGAGAAATGTGTAAAGAAAACTTTCCAATGTAAGATTTGCAGCCATACTTGTCCCAAATGCTCAAATCTTGATTGTCACATGCAGAGGCACATAAGAACTCGTTCTGGGGAGAAACTGTATGAATGCTACATTTGTCATATACACAGGGTGGAATTAGAAAAATACGGCAACAGCAACCATGTCCTTCCCGAAGGCCCCTATCAAAAGGTTTAATAAGAATGTTGATTGTGCTCCTGCTCCAGGATCGTATGATGTAAAGATGGCTGATGGTCTCAAGGGACCTGTGTCTTTTGAGAAATCTCCAAGGTTCAAAGGAAAACAAAAAAAGGTTCTAATGGTGAAGGTCAGGCAGACACTAAGAAAGAGGACCCAACATCTCCTGTGCCACTGCGCAAACATGTTTTGCATGGATCTACGCAAAACCTGAGACAGAAACCGGAAAAAGATAAAGAATTCCAAAGGGAAAAAATAAACTGGATGCAAAAGACAAGGAGATCATCTGTCTTTAAGCCAACTTTCAAGAAGAAATTGAAACACTGCAGAAAAGTTTAGCTACATCAAAAGCTTCTTTTAAATCCCTTCAAGAAAAGAACTCTCTTCTTGAGGAAAATCATAAAGAGGTGGCCACTCAAAATGAAAGTTTGGCAGAGGAATGAAACCAAACCCAAGTTGTAGTTGAGGAACTCAAAGGAGAAAATAAAAACCTGGAGAATTATCTATCAAACTCCCAAGAGCAAATATAGGACCTCAGACCGGAACAAAGAACAGGACTATGAGCATAAACTGGAAATTGCAGCATCTCAGATAAATGAGCAGAGCATGACTTCCCATTCCCTGCATCAGGAATTGCAGAATATACAAGAAGAAATGATTAAAGAGAGGCGCCTGTTGGAAGAGGAGCTGGAGGGAACACTAGACGATCTTGATAAATTACAACAACAGGAGGTGGCCGCGGAGAAACTTATCATGAAACTGAGCAAGAACATCAACAGAGGGCAGAAGAGATTGTACAGCTAGAGAAAACTCTTGAAAGCAAAAATGCAGAGCTTGAAAGTGCAAAGGGAGAAACCTTCTTGTTGTGACCAGCTTGATCCTTGCTACCTTGAGCAATTGAGACGCGAATTCAGCTCAATGACTCTTTTGTTGGTTGGGCCCATAGCCTGATGCCTTGCGCAGAACTCCGGTAGAGTGGGCTGAAGGGACTGGGAACTAGGAGAGATGAAGGGGTCACTGGAGTACCAATTTTGCGGCGACAAACCTCATCTGACACCACGAAACCTACGGACAGAAGCTGATACTTCCTCGCAGCTGGAAGTCTGGCTTACACCAACCAGAGAAATACAGAAATGTTTCTGCCTTTTTTGATAGATAGCAAGTGGGATGAGAATGAAATATCTGTATTTATTTGAGTAATACAGACATTTTTCTGTCTTTTTTGATAGATAGCAAGTGGGATCAGAATGAAATTTCTGTATTTTTTTGAGAGTATTACAGAAAATGTTCTGGCTTTTTTGATAGCAAGTGGGATCAGAATGAAATATCTGTATTTTTTTGAGAGTAATACAGAAATTTTTCTGGCTTTTTTGATAGAAAGCACGATCAGAATTAAAGATCTGTATTTTTTTGAGAGAAATTCAGAAATGTTTCTGGCTTTTTTGATAGATAGCAAGAGGTATCAAACAATGAAATATCTATTTTTTGGGGAGTAATACAGAAATTTTTCTGCCTTTTTTTGATAGATAGGAAGTGGGATCAGAATGAAATATCTGTATTTTTTTGGGAGTAATACAGAAATTTTTGATAGATAGGAAGTGGGATCAGAATGAAATATCTGTATTTTTTGGGGAGTAATACAGAAATTTTTCTGGCTTTTTTGATAGATAGCAAGTGGTATCAGAATTAAATATCTGTATTTTTAGGAGAGCAGGACAAACACCTTTCTGCCTTTTTTGCTAAATAGCAAGGGGTAGCATCAAAAATTGCAAAATTTGTATATTTCCAGATATACAGAAGGCTCCTAACCTGTCCCTGTCACAATGCAATTCTCTCTCTGCTTCTTTCCTTCACACAGAACACAAGATGGAGTAACTAACCCCTCCCTCCTTCCCTGTATTTATGCCTGTGCTCAGATCTCTTCTGATTGGGCTGTTGGGCCTTGCTGTGCATCATGGGAGCGAATGATTCGCTCCCAGCTGTGCCATTCCCCCTGGAAGTATTCGCCATTCCTGCCCCTTGCATTTTCTCTTGTTTTCTCAGCGAGAACACGACCTCATGTCGACTCACAAGGCCGTTCTCGCCTAAATGTTTGGTAAGCGAGAAAGGCCCGATTCACCGCGAGATTGAACTTACAAATTTCGCTCGATCATCCCTATTGAAACTGAGGACAGTCCAAAGTCATGTGCTTGAAATTATTCTAAATGTATAGTGAAAGTTGTATAAGGCATCTGCAAATCAGCTGGTATGTAAAGGTAGCCCTTATGAAGGTTTAGCTCTGTAAAACGTCTTTTCCATACCTTATTAAAATTTTCAGGATTGGATACAAATTCGTTATTGCTGCATATAGACTATGTTCAAATTAGTGGGTTTAGCAAGTGGTTTTGAGTGGTATTACAGCTATTACCATCCAAACCACTTGCAAAAAATGGTTAACATTGGACTGAATAAGTGTGTTCAGAAATTTACATTTACCAGGTGGCAGAAGGTGGTAGCATTTTTCTGGATATCTAATGTAGCATCCAGGGGTGGCTTGCCACCTTTGCCAGCTTCATAGACTTGAACTGGAAGGTTCAATTTGCCTAGAATTTAGTATCCATACATGAGATAAGGTTGTGCTGATTGTGAGTCATGATCTCTGAAACAGCTGATAGAATGCTGAGGTGTAGGAGCCATAGAATACTCTTCCCCTATTTTCCCTGAATTGACACATTCTTACCTTTAATTGATAGGTTACTGATCACAGAGCCGGGCAAAAGCTTTGGAACCTCTTCCTGGTTCCCTAGGATAGATCCTTTTGCAGCCCCTGTAATGATATAACAGAAATCACAGTACAGGATGAAGATAGATGGCTGCTGTCACCTAGTCAGAAAGTAAGGTTGATTTATTCTCATTTTCTGTTGTGCCTCCAAGACAGAAATTGTAAACAATCTTCCCAGTAATACACAGACAAAAAATAACCCTAATACATAAATTAAAATGTTACACTATGGTTTTCCAGTTACCCCATGACTATAAGATTTATGCGTAATTGATTTAGGATTGATGCGTAAAAGGAGCTATTGTGAATTTAAAAAACCTACTGGGGCACATGAATGCACTAGACCTCACTGAGTTTTATTTGGCTACATACAGTATGCTTTGGAAATTAGGATGATATAGGAGGATATGGGGACATTTTTTCCCAATATATTTAGCTCAATTCAGGCCAAAGTCCCAGTTTGATGACCAAGTTGTATTACCTATCAGCACACTACATGCTGAAATATATTTCCTAGAAACAAATCAGTACAATATACTACATATAAACTTTGTACCAGAATAAAATTTCACAAACCACTGCAATTCTTTACTGCTATTTATAGGTGGATCAATAACCAGATAACAATTTTAGCCATGTAAGCGTTGAGTGTCTGCTACACATATAGTGATTAAACATTAGTATTTATTTCTACAGATAAGAAAGTAAATTAGATAATACATCCAAAGTGTTTATTCTGACTGTATTGACAGATAACAAAAGGTCAAATTTAAAATCTTGATATCATGATTCCAATTATGTTTTATTCTATATATTCAAATGAGAACTCCTAATTGTGGTGACAATTTGATAAATTAGTTTCTGAATCTCTTTCTTGCCTTTATCAGAGTTATCTATGCTTAGCACTGCATATGTGCACATCCATATATTCTACCTAGAATTTCCCCATCTCAACCAGTAGTCAATAGACCTGGATATACACTATCATGGCAGATCATCTAAATACGGTATGTCCATTTTGTGTGGATATGGCATGTCCAGGTTATCATTAATCTTCTCATATATGTCAAATCAGTGTATGAATTTGTAAATCTATGTACCCATGGGCGGTGTAAAACCCGTTTTATATGTAGTACAATCTCTAAATATAATAATCAAAAGTGCACTGCACATGCCCACACCTGGCTCAGAAGTTTTTGACATGAAGTTTAGTAGCTCTGTAGTTAATGGGGTTGGGTTTAAGTGAGTTAAAGATTTGGAAGTGGTTTGATGACACTTTTTAAGGGGTAATGGTAATATAAAAACTGTATTAATAATAATAATAATTTAAAGTTTGGAATTTGTGTAGTACCCTTTACTGGCCAACTTAGGTTTTGAAAGATATGAGCTTTCAGAACCTGTTAGGTCGCTAATTCAGAATTTTTATATGTTTTATATGTAAGTTCTACTACTACTAATGATATTTCAGCAGTATTGCAGTGCAGTTGCAGCCAACAATGATATAATAAACCTTTCTTATCATATAGTTATTTGGCTGACAACACAGTGCCTTTGCATTATTTCCAAGGCTTTTATGCTGGACTACAGGATTCTGCCTATACCCGTACAGGGGACATGGTCTACGGCTCTGGCCAGTGTGCCCACCCAGTAGGGTCTAGAGAAGAAACCCGCTGGGGAAGCGCATCAGCCAGAGCTGAGGACCAAACACCGGTTGGCGACCGCTGTTCCAAAGAATAAAGCAACAAATCCAGGTTGAATTGACAGGGGAATCATTTTTAAATACTTCCACTAGAGTTCATAGCCACATACAGTCATGAAAAAATACATGTACAAAGTTTTGATTCCAAGGTTTTATATATTGGGACATAATAAAAAAAAATAATCTAATCCTTAGCGAGTTCTTAAAGTATTCAATTTAACCTGTAAAACAAAACAAAGCAGATTTCACCAAGTCATTATTTATCTAACAGAAATGAAGACAAAATGAATTAGGCTATGGGTAAAAAATTAAGTACGTTGCTAATTCAATAGATTTTAGAACCATCTTTAGCAGCAATAATTTGAAATAGTAATTTTCAGTATGACCTTATCAGTTTCTCTTATCATTGTGGAGAAGTTTTGGACCACTCTTCTTTGCAACATTACTTCAATTCATTCAGCTTTCAGTTGCTTCAGCTACCACTGTATATAAAGGACTGTAAAGGTCCAACCACAACATTTTGATCAGGTTTAAGTCTGGTCTTTACTCGGGCCACTGCAACACCTTGCTTCTTTTTTTAAGCCATTCTGTTGTAGATTTGCTGGTGTGCTTTGGTTCACTGCCTGAGCTATTACACAGATGGCCTCATATTTGACTCTATACTACACATTTAATTCTGGTAAAAAGAGGAGTTTATGGTTGCGTTTTCTGCAGTTTTTTTTTAGCATTGTGCCATCTGACCTTGGGGGGAATTTGGTGGGACATCTACTACTAGGAAAAGTGGTAACTGACTTGAATGTTTTCCAATTTCTAAATAATCTTTCTCACTGTAGAATGATTACTTTTTATTGTTGTTATAACTAGTGTTGGTGTTCGAATTTGGGTTGTCCCTATATTCAACACGAAAATGGCAGTTTGAATTTGGGCAGACCCAACCCAAAAAACACAGAATTCGACTTAGCGAATTCGTGTTTAAAATATGTTTTAAAAAAAAGGTGAACTCCAGATGAACTCTCAATGGAGATTCTACATTGATAGTTCATCTGAGTTCAGTTCCCACGGTCACCAGGCTGTACTTATCATTGATAAGTACAGCCCGGGGAGCATGGGAATTTGCGGTCACAGCTGATAGGAGGCACTCGAGTTTCTTCATTGAGATTTCATCTGCAGTTCCACTGCAATCCTCGGACACTAGAGGTTAATTAGGAGGTTATTTGACCTCTAGTGCCCAGGGATCGCAGTGGAACTGCAGATAAACTCTCAATGGAGTTTCTCTTGATAAGTACAGCCCGGGGAGCGTCAGAACTTGCGGTTATAGCCGATAGAGGCACGCAAGTGGTTTCAATCAGCTGTGACTGCAGATGAACTCTCTATTGAGAGTTCATCTGCAGTTCAGTTCCCATGGTCACCAGGCTGATAAGTACAGACCGGTGACCTTGGGAACTTTGTGGTCACAGCTGATTGGAGTGCTTCCAATTAGCTATGACTGCAGATGCACTGCTGTTCTGTATGTGTTCTTGGATAGAGAATCTTTATCCAAGAACACATACTACAGTTATGCTAGGGCTGCAAGAGCAATCAGGGGAACGGGGATTGTTTTTGGAACGACCAGACCGGCAGATCGGATTGGACGACGATCGTTGAACATCGTTGGTGTGTACGGTCGTTCGTTGATCGTCCATGTTAAGAGCATGCGTGATGAACGAACGTCCGTTCACTTTCCTGTCGTGCACATAGTTCCTCTATCGCTTAAACGATCATATCTATTGTGTGTACAATATCTACGAACGATCGTGTCGTTACCTCTATGTGCAGGACCGGTGCTATACGATCGTTCGTGTATATCGTGCAGGAACGTTCGTCGTTCGTTTTCCGACGATAATAATTGGAAGTGTGTACGTAGCTTTACCTTGAAGCTTCTTACCTTGAAACATCTTGCTCAGCGAAGTTGTTAATTAATTTTCTTGTTATTGACTAACTACTAAGTGTCTTCCACCTTGTTGTCCGACTATATAAACTGTGATGTGATAATAAAGATTTGAGAAGAAGTGATATAACTACATGCTTGAGCTGCTTGTGTGTTATTCCCTGCTCCCAACACGTTGAAAACAGAGGTCATGATAGAAAGGGAAATATTGATCTGGGATCAATAGGAAATCACCTTAACAATTAGTTATAACCCTTCCTAGATTGATGAACAGCAATAATTGCTTTTCTAAGATTATTCCTCCCTGGCATTGTTACCATACATCCTTATACTCCAAATCTGCAAACTGCCAAAACTTTAAAAGTGGGCGCATTTTGCTAGTCCTGGGGGTGGCATCAAGGTAGTTAACCATGCAGATAAACAGCTCCTCCTTAAATCTCTCTTTTGGAGGTAATATGAGTGTCAGAAGCTCCCCAGACTCGCTGGGAAGCTAATCCAGGCAAGCAGGAGCTAAAACAGAGTGGCAGCAGGGGTTTTTTTTTCTCGCCCTGCTAGCCACCACAAAACCAGGAATCAGAGCTCCAGATCTGGCATTGTGGCTCCCGGCACCATATTGGATTAGGAATCGTGGCTGCAGCGGCTCTGCAATCCGACTGCCACATAGCATCTCTTTCCCTGCTCCACACGCTCATCTCCTCATCTCTGCACTGATCCCAACTGATCCTGGGATCTTTGGTAAATCAACTTTACATATTATAACCTACTGGAGCTGCCAGTCTAACATGTAGATGTGTGCATGGGAACAAACGTATATATAATTTTTTTTTTCTTTTTCATCTTTGAGCCCTGGACACACTTTGTTATAAGGAACACCTTGGATACTCAAAACCACCATTTTAATCCTAATTAATCCAAGGGTCCCTGGTGAGTTTATTTGCTATTTAACAATTTTTATTGTTTTCTGAGAACACTTTGTCTTCAGGAGTGCTCTGATTACCCATAAAACATAATTTCCAATTGCTGAGAGCAAGATCTCAATATAACGTTGTAAGATTAGTGTAATAAATTCAGGCTAATTGCTAATAACTATTTTCTCCCTCTTGACCTGTCAAACAAGGGGAAATATATTGGCAAATCCAGTCTAACCGAAATTGCAAACAGCCCCCCAAGACAGTGGGAAACAAAAACCCGCGCAGAAATCTGTACCGGCATCACCAATTCCATCCCCAGTTGCCTGAACTATTATTGTGGTTAATGCCCCAGGACCCACCCACTGACGTGTCAGCAGCTGTGCACCCCATCCTGGGGATCCACTGCCAGTGAAGTTGCGGATGTGCCCCTGCCTTATTTTGACAAAAAATGTGATTCACTACAAATACTATTGAAACTGTTATCTCCAAAATATCATCCAACACTACGCGGATCATGGAATTGGAACAACAGGTTAGCGACCTAGAGGAACAACTTTTTGAAACACTGGGCAAATTAAACCTACAGTCCAGCCATCTAGCATCCATGAAGGAAAAAGTGGAGGATCTGGAGAACCACAACAGAAGATAAAATCTATGTTTTATAAGTAAGAACTGGTTCTTGGAGCCTACCGCAGACAGGGGGCAGTGAGAGTCGGCGAGGTAAAATTCTAATTTTCCAGGACTTATCTATTGCCATTGCACAAAAAAGAAAATCATTTGTTCCTGCTTGTCGTCACCTAGTTGAATTGGGGACACAGTTCACTCTAATGTATCTGGCAAAGCTGCGTGTGACATGTGCCAGCAAAACAAAAACTTTCGATGACCCAAATCAGGCCTTGTATTTTTTTACAACAAAAGTAACAGAACCCCCCCCCCATAATTATCAGCCATTCTAGTAGAGATATCTACTCTAAATAGTCATGATGCTAATGGTATATTTTATTGGTAATGTCCAGGTGATGTAGCACCCATCGGGTCATTTTTGGAATGTTATTGACAATTTACAACTTAATATTCTCTGCATTGTGAAAATGTTTACCTATTACTAGTTCTGACAATATTGTTATTTTAAGGTTTCATACATTTATTGCTTTGCCCTCTGACCGGAATACATAGGCAAAGGGCTTTTAGTGAGAAGTTAAAAATGAGGGAAAACCTAAAATGTTTGGTATGGTGTAAATTGGATTATACAGCAGTTTTGTTTCAGGTATGCAAGATTGTATTTATTTCAGTTGATTTCGGGGGAATTCTTGATGAAAAGGGTTTGTTCTATGTGGTTAGTTTCAGATTGTTCTGAGCTTAGCCGTGGCTCCCTGGGACTGTGGCCCACTCAAGGTTAGTAACCAAAATGAGGCTGCCCCTCCAAGAGCATGTCTATGTAGCCTCCAGAGAGGCCTGGAGCGGGGCAACATAGTAAAGGGATAGTGGAAGGCCTCCATGACTGGAAGGGGGTAGGGAGCAGGCAGTGCTAGGGTTAACTAATTGCAGCATAGGAGGGGAGTTGGAGCAAGGGGGGATGACGTAGTGAGGGAGGGGGAAGAGGAATGAAAAAGGGGGGAAACAGAAGGGGAGGATCATTTTGCGGCAGAATGGGGAGAGTGGAGAAAGTTTCCGCCCACCCTCTCTTTTATTTTGGGGCTTGTGGAGATTTAGTTTAGGTTGGGTTTTTTTGTGGCAGTGAGGTCCTTGAGGGAAGGTGGTTTCTGGTCTGTTTCAGTAGGGGGTGAGAGGCTTATCTTCGGTATGGGTCTCTCTGGAATTTTGGTTATTGGTAGTTTGATGGGTCTTGGTTGAAATGGGCTGCAAGTCCTGCTGATATAGTTCCTGAGCTTGTGGTTGCGGCTGGGAGCATATATATGATGGCGGTGCAGACCCAAATAAGTTTGGGGGTTTAATAGAGGGGACCTTTGAGACCCAGTAACCAGGAGAGTGTGTTAATTGCGTCAAGATTATAAGTAATATAAGTAAATGTGTTGTTTATGTATTTGTATTGTTATTTGAATTGTTATTTATGATAATTATTTGCTATTTGGTTATTTAGGGTTATTTATTTGATTTGGTTATTTATGGTCATGTTTATATCATTTAAATTTTGCCATTTAAACCCTCATTTTGGTGTGGTGTTGTTTGAGGGGTTTTTAAGGTGGGAGGGCACTGTAAGCGGGGTCTCTGCGTTGTCACAGTCATGAATCCCAAACATCAAAACCCAAATTGATCCAGCATGTTACGCTAAATTTACTCTCTTGGAACGTCGCAGGATTTCACAGCCCTCAAAAACAGAAAAAAGTGATGTTGTTTTCCAGAAAACACACAGGAAAATGGGTGACAAGGCTACTTTGCGGGATTCTTGAATTGGGGAAGATATAAAACCACTGCCTACCAAACTTAGAAAAGAGGGGTGGCGATTTTACTACTTAAAAAGTTCAGTGGAATTAGATGAGGAAAGCAGATATGTTATGATGGTTTGGGATTTGATGGGAACAACTTACTCTTTTTGATCTATTTATGCACCCACTGGCAATTCTTCACTATGCTAAAATTCTTCAGAAAATTCTAGGAGGGGATTACGCTAATAAAATTCTGGCAGGAGATTTCAATGCCACTCCTACAATAGATCAATCAACCACCTCTAATAATACAACAAACACGCCCCACAGGGAATTTAGCAATCTAATAGCTCAGACTTCTCTGGTAGACCCATAGAGGCTTCCTAATCTTACAAAAAGGAACTACACATGCTACTCCAAGGCACATACTTCCTTTTCTAAGATTGATCCATTTGGTGGAGGAATCCCTTTTTTCCCAAGGTGTCTCACGCATCAATTTGGAATTTATTTTGTCAGACCACGCCCCTGTCCAGCTGACCCTAGGACTAAGCCATTCCATACTACTTTGCTCTGAAGATTTCCGAGCTATATGACATAGTCACCAGATTTTGTTAGTTTGGTCAAATGTCAGTGGGCGAATAGCTTAGATGTCAACTTGGAACACTGGGACACTCCGGTTTTATTATGGCGGACTATGAAAGTGATATTGAGGGGCACATCGTATTATACACAACCAGCAAGTGTAAAAAATACAGATTTTTATAAACAGTTATATACAGCCCAACCTTAGCACCCAGAATGTCTGGGTGACCTCTTACACAAAGCCAGGTTATCTAAATAGTCCTCAGAACACAGGAAGGTATGAAACAAACTCAAAACTGCTGAGGAATTCCAAAAAAGGACCAGCACAATGGCGAGTCATAAAACCTCGGGCTCAGATGGTTTCACTGCAGAATTTTACAAAATTGTCAGTGCAGTAATCACCCCACTTCTAAATGAGGTGTGTATTTCAATATTGACATATACCACAACCTTTCCGGATTTCAATAAGGCCCATACCATTAAGATTCTAAAGGAAGGTCGAGATCCAACATTAGTAACCTCCTATAGACCAATCCCGCTATTTACCTGTGATTATAAAATTCTAGAAAAAATAATGGCTAATAGATTACAGCGATCTCTACTTACTTTGTACAAACTGGGTTTTGTAAGGGGGAAACACTGCACACGTCCACACCGCAATAGCGGCAACGGTAGTAGCGGCCAGGGCAAACGCCCCTAGATCAATGTTATTAGGGTTGGACGAAGAGAATGTGTTTGATAGAGTGGAATTGACCTTATTATATGCTGTTTTGGCGCACCATGCATTTGGTCAATTATGCACTTTCCTATATACACTGTAGTTACAACTCTCCTGAAACAAAACTTTTTATAAATGGCACCATCTACCTCCGTGTCCATGACTAGAGGGACCCTACCTCCGTGCCCATGACTAGAGGGACCCGTCAGGGATGTCCATTGTTCCCCATACTGTTCATTCTAGAGCTACACCCTTTGCTACGCCTTCTCGAAGGACTTTGAGGCCATCCAGATAGGCAACAAAACGATCACAATTACGGCCTTTGCAGATGACCTTCTTCTATACATAGCAAAACCGAAACAAAGACTACCGACCATCATCAAATTGTTGATGCAATATGTAACAGTATCAGGATATGCAATAAATCTACACAAATCAAAGGCTCTATATTTAAACAAATGTACCAGGCTGGGTTGGAGCCACCAATATCTGTTTGTGTGGTTCAAGCACAGATTGAAGTATTGAAGTGTTATGATTTCAAAATGCCCTTCTAAACTTTACCACTCTCTGGCGGTGGTTAAGGGGCAACTACAAAAAAGGTTTTCCTATATTGGGCAAAATAATCTAATCAAAATGATTATATGATTATATTCCCAAACATTCTATATACCTTACTGATGCTACCAATAATAATACAAGAGGCAGATTTGCAGGATATTCCACTTCTCTTCCACTGTGGCGAAATGGAGCATTCCTTTGAATACTGAGGGAGCCCCATGGGAGGGATCAGGGGGAGCTGCAGGCACTGAAGGTTAAATCTGCAGTAAATAGTTTGACCCAGAAAATTATTTCTCAATCAGCTATATATGCAATGTATCCTTCACTTGGGCCGCAAAATTGTGCATATTTGCAGTTAAATTCCTATGTATCTGCTGTCATCAAAAATCTTTCACCCACTGATTGGGCCAACCTATTGTATAAATTATTACCGGTGCCTAACCCAGCTAAAAAAGCCATAACTGAAGCCTATACTACCTACAGAACTAATTTAGAACATGAGACTTGAAGTACAGGACTGTGTAGATGGGCTAAACATTTTCCACACTGCACCCCTAGTGAGATATTGAATGATTTCCGCAGAGCATGGAGGGCAATATCTTCTTGACCTTGAAACTTTACCATTATGCATATATTTCACCTATGCTTTCTTATCAGATGGGTCTTAGCCCCTCCCCGCATTATTTAAATGTGGGGCCTTAGAGGCAGATATATATCACATGTTGTGGAGATGCCCGAAAGTCTAGTATTTTTGGAGGACGGTGGTACTGTATTCACTTAGGAACCTAGTGAATTACCTACCGCTAACAGCAGAATGGGCAATCTTTAGGGAAATGACACTTCAAGGAACAAGGATCACAAGAGGCTGTAGTTCAGCCACATTGCCAATATACACAAAAAAATGCATTCTTTCTACCTTTGAACAGCATGGTATGCCTATCCTCTTCTAAATAACGACCCTCCAATTATATGCTAATTGACAACAAATTTCCAACTATCTGATAATAATATTCATCCACAGCGATAATAATTCCACTGAATGTTACCACTGAATGTTATTACTGTTCCTGACTACATGTTTACCCTTGCTTGCTTTGTTTTCAATTAAGGCTGTTTTTTATTTTACTGCTATTAAACAAACCGCCATATGTCTCAACTTATTACATGGTTATAATCTGAAATTCGAATGTATGTGTTCTATTATATTCCCCATGTTTGGCAAATTCTGGTAAACAATTGATCCCACTGTTTGTAACTCATGTGTTACCACTTATCCCTGTATAATTAATATGTTGTTACCAATGCTGTACTAATTTCCCTTGAAAAAATAATGAAAATATTTAAGAAAAAAAAAAGTGGGCAAACTTGCTGATGAACAGTTACCTAAGTGTGTTTGATTACAAATACCTGGCTACCATTTCCCTCCTAATTCCTGAGGGAGGGGAAAGTGTGTACTTTTTCACACAAGTGCTTTGACTTACAAATAATTATACAGTGTAAAATGTAATGTGTTGTTGTTAATCTGGGAGTAAATTTACCTAAGTGCCAGGTGATTTTTTGTAATGTCCTAATATGTAGAGGGTGAAGAACTGAACAAGGGTGTACTTGGTTTTTCTCATGACTGTAGCAATACCTTTTAAAGGCTTCTACTTCTACCAGAAGTTTATTTCTAGATATGCCAAGAATGGGTTAAAGTGAAACTAAACCCATATCTTGGGCTAAAACCATATAAAAATTGCAGAAGGGATAGGCAATGTCCCTTCTGCAATAAAATTCCCTTTACCTGCCTGATTGCAATTTTTCTACTTTGATTTTAGGTAAATATTTTATTAAATATACCTTACCTATGTTAAAAATTAATTTATAGTTAAATAATTGTTGAAAACAGTAGAAAAATATTGGAGAAATCTTGTTGCATGCTCCTTTGCAGCACATAAACATTTATGGGATTTGTTGTGATGGCAGAAAACTGATTTTTACATCTCTGTAGTATTTGCTAAATAAAGCAGGCATCACTTTAATATTTGCTGTATC
Source organism: Pyxicephalus adspersus (assembly GCF_032062135.1). NCBI lineage: Eukaryota > Metazoa > Chordata > Amphibia > Anura > Pyxicephalidae > Pyxicephalus > Pyxicephalus adspersus. The sequence goes on from NC_092869.1 coordinate 18,650,487, forward strand.
AATTTGAAACCATGTTGGACCCAAGGTCTTTTTTTTTGGTATACTAGCTATAGGGGTTGCAGAACACATGAAGAGTGATTAAAAAAACGTTAAATGCATAGGGATAATATAAGACAATATGTTACAGTTTGTTAGAAGCCAACAAAATTTAGGCTAGCATAAAAATGAATTCTTGTGGTCATCTTGGCATAGTAACAAATCTAGATATGTTTATATTTAATACTCTAGGTCTGCAGAGCATATGAATGCTGATAATATTTTGTTATATGTGTGTGTGTTTTAAACATTAAACATTACTTATCTAATGGCCCACAGAGCAGTACTTACAGCGTAAGGCTTAGTCTACACAGACATTTTCCCCAGCAATTAGCCTGAGGCTTTAAAATTGAGGCACGTTTATGAGCGTTATCTATAACGTTGCTTGCAATGTTTAAAAAATTAAATTGAGGGGTAATGCTGGAAAACGCTCAAAAATGCAGGAAAACGCAAGTAAACTTTTTTTATTGAATTCAATAGGCCGTTTTCCTGCGTTTATAAGCACTGTAAAGGTAAACGTGTTAAAAACTCGGGAAAATGTGGTTAAAACGCGGCAAGCTTTAAAATGTACATAAACACAGTAGGAACGTTTACATGCGTTTTTAAAAACGACTGTGTAGACCCAGCCTTAAAGATTTATTTAAAAACAAAAGCATATTAATCAACACTACATATTTTCTACTGCTGATCACCCAGTAATGTCAGAATGAAAATAAAGTGTTTACAATGAATCAACAGCAAGACATAACCTTGCTTCCTCACTGATCATTTTTCCCAAATTTTCCATTACCCTCCAGTTTTAACCACCCATTAATATTAGGACTTACAAGGATGTTGTGGCTTGATGATTTGAGTTGTTTCTGTTCTTACGCTTTTTCTATGTGTTCTATGAAGCTGATATGCAATGAGTGATGAGTGCAAAATTCAGTGAACTTTTATACTGCTTAGGGTTGTAAAATGTTAATCAATGACAAGGCTAACAGCTCAGATCAATGTAGGAATGCTTAAAAGCAATAACATGCATAACATTATATGTAAACTACACCAAAGTAAGACAGGCATAATTTAAAAGATCTTTAATAAAGAACTAATACTTGTTGTAAGTCAACCCTAATTGGCTATCAAGGGTATTTAAAAATGTTATTAATTTAGGATGCTATTGGTCAATCCATCATGTTAGCACAGTCTGTCAAAAAGTTTATTTATTATTTATTTTTTTTACAAATCCTCCATAAAATTATGAATGGTGTGCAAACCTTGCTGTTGATGCATCTATGCACCCAGGACAATAGTGACACATTTTAATGATCAGAAACTGGTACTGTCAGGGCAAAATTGGGACCAGTTTTATCTATAGCCAACTGGGGAAAGTAACTACATGTAAGTCTTTTAGGATGTGAGGAAGCAGTAAATGTACCTCAAACTCACCAGCAGTCTTAACATAGCTTAAGGCAATATTTTCAACATCTTGGATATTAGATATGTGTATAGTCAATCTACCACAGGCTGTTTGTGTTTCATTTAAATGTTTAAAGTTACTAGGACCTGAATCCAAGGACATATGTTTAGGGATGGCGGGCCTGATTTATTAAAGCTCTCCAAGGCCGGAGAGGATACACTTTCATCAGTGAAGCTGGGTGATCCAGCAAATCTGGAAGAACACCAAAGAAGGACAAGAACTTCAACATGACAAATGGGCTTTTTTAAACAGGAAAGCATATAAATGGGAATCTCCGACACCATCCTCGTCCATTCTAAAACTGACAAACCAAAGTAAGTCAGTCAATTACCTGCTCTCTCTCAACAACTGACCAAGCTTGACTTTAAGTCTAAAGGATGAGGTATAAAAGACATAATGATCTGGCCAAAGACAATAAAAGTACTCCAACAGTTGAAGACACCTCTACCATGATGGGGAACACCACCCTCCTACCCACACCAGCAGGTCAGAAGCTCCAAGTCGTAACCACAACTCCAAAAGGAATTGATAATCCAGGACCATCCAGAGGTGCAGAGGCACCAACTATCAATACCTTGGCTTCCAATAGTACCCCCAGCACTCAATCCCCTTGTCTATTTACTCTTTAAGCCATTCCTAAAGAGACAGCCAAGAATAAATCTGATATCCTACTTACTCAACTTTCTTCTCCATTACCCAGAAAAAAGTTCCATGGATCATAATTTTCCAAAACAGGAAACCGGAACCTAGACATCATCAACCTCTCTAGCTACAGACTCTCAGAATCTGAAAGTTAAATACTAAATCTGGGCCTATCATTTTATCCTGCTTATACTATTGACAAATTTGAAGTCATTAAGGACATTAATTTATTTCCCAGAAACCTTGCACTTAAATGTATGTTTGACAAGGCACCTATAGCCACACCCTCTTCTATATCCCACAGCTCTCAATATTTTAGAGTTCTGAAAGATCTTATCCAACTCCTGACAGAGAATGAAGATTTTCCTACTGAAATATTATCAGAACCCGAAACTGTGATACCAGACGCCGGCGAACCTTCAACACAAATTACTCGAAAGTCTAAATCTACCTTGTAAATAGGAAATTATACAAACACCTCTACAACAAGTTTGTCAGACCTCCAGGTTTACAACAGAACAAGTCCATGACATCCAATCACTAAAGAAGAATACAGAAATTGTCATTAAACCATCTGACAAAGGAGGAAATGTGGTCATTCCAGATACACCCCACTATAAATCCATATGCCTCCAAATCCTAAGATAAGATACGATCAAGTTATTCAAACTCACCAACAACTCACCAACAATTTCGTGCCTCCAAATACTATATTAGTTGCTAGAGATATTAAGGCACTCTATACCAGTATTCTCCATGAGAATACTGAACAGAGAAATCCCCCAAGAAGTTCATGGCTTCATAATCTTACTGTTGAGATTTATCATGGAAAAAAACATTTTGACTTTTGACAACATCAAGTACCTACAAATGCAAGGAGTTGCCATGGGGACCAAGTGTGCCCCGACATATGCCAACCCATTTCTAGGTGAATGGGAAAGGAACATCTTTGATACCCTTACTGGCTTCAAGGACAATCTATTACTTTGGCGAAGATACATAGATATTGTCCTTATACTTTAGACAAGATCTTCAGACACTCTACAAGAATTTTTTAATGAAATTCCACTTAATAATTTAATCTTATGTTTACCACCAAATTGCCATTTTTGGATCTACTCCTCTGTATAAACACTCATAATACTACTCTCTTTGGAAAGGCCACAGCTTGCAATACAATTTTACATGCCTCAAGTGGCCAGCCACAACCACCAAAAAACAGCATCCCTTTTAGTCAGTATTTGAAGCTTTAAAGAAATTGCTCCAATGACATGGACTTCCAAAAAGGACTTCCACCATAGTTAAAAGATCAACTTGTACATAGTAGTTTCTCCACCACGAGATCTCACACTTCTGACATCAAGGGAACCTTCAAATGTGGGAAATGTTCCCAATGCACTTGGATCAAAGAATCATTATGTATAACCCTCCCTAATGGAAAAGTACATTGTTCCAACTACTACATTGATTGCACCAAAGAAGGTGTTATCTACCTGATCCTCTGTCAATGGGAGTCTTTTTATATTGGCAAGACAAAAAGGAATTATCATTATTATGACTAATATGAGACTCAGCAATAAGTTTTGGACTTCTATTAGACTTTACCCTGTATCATCAAACAATAATTTATGGTAACAAGTGTCTGTAGCACAACTCTCCTGCCTTATTATATTACAATATAGTTATTGTACCATTCAATACCAATATACAAAATCTTTGTGTGCTTTTGATTTATGTACAGTTTCTATGTATGACATGAACCAAGTCAGTTGGCTACCATATTGGCTTCATATCTGCTTACTGCCAATTTATCCCCAGGCAGGTAGCACAGGATCATCCAAGTAGCGTAGTCTAAGTGACACCAGGTCTTCACCAGAGCACCCCTCAAGGAGTGATGGGCCAGTAGCCTGGAGGCCACTGGGCTCTTTGCTGCTGGAGGTCACCAGGTCGCAGCCCTTGGGGTCACCCTACCTAAGGAGGAAAGCAGGAGCTGCCTCGGTGTGGAAACAGCTGGCTGACGAAAGGAGTAGATTCCAGACACAGGTCTGGGCAAGAAGTGCTGCATACTCTGTCAACCACAAAGACAGAGACTTTGTAGAGTAAGAGTAAGTGCTGCATTTGGCAGCTCGACAGGGCACACAAGCACAGGATGCAGCAGGATGGTTTAGCAGGGATCGCTGTGGGAACTGACATGTATTGTGACACTTACATTTGACATTTATGCATTGTAACTTTTATTATCTGGGTACTCTTTTTTTCCTCATACATCCTGCATTACACCCATTAGTCATTGAAACATTGTTCAGACATCATGTTTCTGCAACCATCCTCCTCTCCTAATAGACTTTCGTAGGTTTTATTTCCATAATTTTACCTTCACATTGTATATACCCTCCTCCCCCCCATGCCTGCCCACACTAGCTAGCGGGGGACAGGAATCCTGTTTTCCAGGACACCCCTGAGCCTGATATCACACGCCACGATGGCGAGCGGTGTGTTATGTGCATCCTCTTCCCCGTTCACCGGCAGTATTGCTGCGAGTGTTTGAGTCGTCCACACCCCAACTAGCTGGTAACTAAGAGCAGACATAAAAGGGCGGAAAAGGCTTCAATGTTCACATCTGAGCATGCACTGGGGACATCCTTTCCTGCACATGCCCTGTCTTCTTTAAAGCCAAATCCCTGCCCTTATTAGGTGGGAGATTATACTCCAGTACTCTAGTGTTTTCCACACACACTTTGCTGCTCGGCACTATGCCATTTGAATCTCTCAGCTACTCTCATGCTTACACCTGGTAAGTCTTCTCATTTATTTTTATTATACTATTATAAGAACCCAGATAAATTAGCTGTTTGTGTTTCAAATCCTTTTTTCAATATAGTTTATTCATTAAGTCTTAGATCCTGACATGCAATTGCATTATAATTGGAATTCATTCTCAATTTTATCCCTACCTACCAATATCTAAAATAAGAGAATAATATCCCAAGGGTAACATTACAATGTACATACCTATTGACATATTGATACCTATTTTTATATGTATTCTACCTATGGTAATTTTACTTAGAATGTAGCATGACCTACCTTTTCTACTTTATGTTAATCATGTCATATAATGGTAAATAATGGTAAATAAACAATAACATATCCAATCCTTCCAGAACATAACTGGAGTAATTTTAATCCCAAAGAGTGAATTGAGCTGAAGAATACATAATCACAAGGAGTGTATCCATTCAAATGAGAAACCACTATGGCTTCCTAGTAAGTTTTTTTTCTGAATCTTGAATGTTAAATCCTACTCACTTTTATTTTTACGAAATCATGTCTTAACTCAGAAGATTGAATAACAACCACTCTTCTCACAGTATTCCATTAAATTCATGTATTATATGAAAATGCATAAGTTAGCCCTACATTGTTACACACCTCTCTCAAGTAACTTTGCCTACAACAAATAGTTGTGCTTTCATTACTACTTCATTACTGCATTTGTATAAATAACTATCAAAAAAGTTTTGTTATATACATCTTGATGTTTTTTTTTTGTTTTTTTTGCATTTTGCTATATAGTTGTTGTCGTTATTATTGTATTTTGATATACAACTGTATAAATGGTCTCTGAGTATCTCCTGAAACAGCCTGCTGGGTTTGAGATGTTCTCTACTCCTATATCCACATACGATCTGTTTAGGCAGCTGTTGTCCAGTGATTAAAACATATTCCAATGTTAATGCACTGTAATTGTATTTGCTTCACTATTGTCTGCATACAAGGTAGTATGTGAAATATAATTTAAACACCAGCCACTTGAAACCCCAGTCTTCTTTGATTTTTCTATTTTCATGCCTTTATCTAGGCTGGCAACCATGATTTAAGTGAACTAAGCAGGGTTACATGCTTTTGTTGTATTTTCCTATATTGGTAAATAACTCCTCTACACCTACAGTATTAAACTATATTAGAATTTAAACGTACAAAGCCTATTTAACTATATTTTCAAGCGCTCAAGTGAATTAATCCCAGGTCCCTTTCTGGGCAGAATAAATCATTATTTGGATAACTACACCAAGCATGAGAGGGTGTTCTAGAAAGAGTGTGCTACAGAGGACACATGGGAATGGATTACAGTTGGTACTGTCCATAATTACAGGAGATTAGAAGCATAAATATAAAGTAAGCAGAGGTAAAGAAAAATGTTAAAGGTGCTATAAACCTTATATGGTCCTTTTTGCACACTAACAGTTTACTGAGTGAATGACCCTTAGGGTATCATAGGCCTAACCCCTCATAAAATTTCTGTAAATTTGTAACTGCATACCCTGTGCCATTGCATGGGTATGACTTGCTTATTTTGTGTACTAGAGAACAATTAAATAATATTTCTCCTACTTATGTGGCATTAACATATTCCACATTGCTTTACAGACTCAATTGTAGCTTACTTAATAAGCACATTCATACAATATTTGTTATTAGTGTATTTATCATTCATTTATATATTTATATTTTATACATATATATATATATATATATATATATATATATATATATATATACATTTATTTCATTTATATATTCATTTATAAATCTGACATATTTCACACTGATGTGCATGGAACTCTGAGCCATTAACAACAAATTCTAAACCACAGGAGCTTAAAAAAATGTTCATGGGCTTAGTCTTTACCCTTTTTACGGGTAATGTATTTTATACTTCTTATACGGTTATGATGGGTCACTTGCTCTTAAATGATCACTTGTGAAAGTTTTTTGGACACCATTCAATGGAGCTGTGTCTTTATGTACAGTGTATACTATGTGCTGGAGACAAGTGCAAATATTACTGGTGTGTGATACATACTATGACAAAGTAAGACCTGGGTATAAACTGAGATTCTTTTTTTAGGACATTTTCAGGGCAAACAAGTATTTACGGTACACCCTAATACCCTTACCAAACACACACATACCTACAAAAACTATTTCTACTGTTAAAATTACATTAATAACATATTTAATTACATTCCATAAATAATTACATTGTATAAATGATGTTGTTACCACTGTGATTGTTTTACTAACACTTGTCTTTTTTCTATGATATATTTTTTTATTTACATGGATTTGCTAATAATGATTGTATTATAGAGTAAATGTTTACAGAACTTATTGTTATGAAGATTTTTTTTTTCAATCATTTTTTATTGATTTTATCGATAAATTAACAAAACAAAATACAAAATAAAGAAACATATACAAAAAGAAAAAGAGATGTGCATATTTTGTTCATTACAAACTGTAGTATCCACATCACATAAAGGCATACCATGGGGTAAATAAATACAAAATAAATGCTTTTGTTAATTGCAACATTCCCCTCTTCCTCCATGGGCCTATATTATAAATCAGTTGATAATTTCAAAAATGTTGACAGCCAATTAAACAGAATAATAAGGGTGAAAAGGGGATAACCTACAGGAAAAAAACATTTTCATTCCACACTTTTAAGCTGCTTGGATTAAAAACAATTTCCGGGATGTATTAAATGGAAGGTATATAAGGCAAGGAATGCGCTCACCACAGCTCCCATATCATAGAAAACTTTTCCTGTGTGTCGTTTAAAACACTAGACAATTTTTGTTTAGAAACATGTTATCAAGAGGCAATAGTACTTCATGGTACTGGAGTACCTGTTTTTTCCAATTTTCAGCTATAGTTATAGTCAGGAGAACCTGACACATAACTTGAAATGGACCTGGTAAAAAGGTAGGTTTGAATTGCAATAGGGCAACCCAAGGGTCCGGAGGTATGTCTAAAGCTAGGAGCACACCAGGGGTTTGCTGCATGATATGTATTAGACTGACTATTTTCCTCTTGCTATCAGACACTTGTCGGTGCAGTACAAATCCCACTTGATCCTTACAAATTAGACATTTCAGATATTTGTTCATTCTAATTATCAGAATCTTGGTCAACAGTTTGATAATGACATTCAGAAGGGATATTGGTCTAAGATTGTTGGGATCCAAAGCGTCTTTGTTTGACTTGGGAATCATTACTATGTGGGCTGGAAGAGATGACATATTATGCTGGGGATGGTTAAACATATCCGAAAGTCTAAGGGCTAGCAGTGTGGAATATTTCTTATAGTACTGGGCAGAAAAGCCATCTGGTCCTGGTGATTTATTAATTTTTAATGATTTATTTGCACTTAGAATTTCTTCCAGAGAAATATCAGCCCCCAACAGTTCAGTCATTTGTGGCATTAGAGTGGGCAGAGTCAGGTTGGAAAAAAAGATTATCAGCTCTCTCCGAACTAAAAGTGTTACAGGAACCATATAAGTTGGAGAGAATTTTCTTGAGTTGTTCACAGATATTCACTAGGTTTGCAGTTATTTCACCATTAGGGAGTTTTAGTTTTATCTGTACCTTATGAAAATTTTGGGGATTAAGTACTTTGGCTAACATTAGTCCAAGTTTATTTGCTCTTACATAGAAATTTCTCTTGAACCATCTAATTTGCTTTTCCACTTTGTAGTCATAAAGAGTATTTAGCTCCACCCTGGTCTGCTGTGTCTCCTAAAATTGTAGATGGGTTCCTTTTCAGACAAGACTCCAGTGTCATTAACTTCTGTCTGAGGTCTGTGATTTTCTGAACCCTAGCTTTCTTCAGGCGGGAAGCTATTTGAATCAATTTTCCACAAATCATTGTCTTATGGGCGTCCCATAGCATGATGGGTGAATCCACCGACTGGCTATTAAATTCAAAGTATTGCATTAGAGCTTGCTCTATTTCCAATTGCACCGCAGGGGATGAAAGCAAAGCATCATTAAGGCACCAATGGTATTCCGTATTCTTAGGCAACAGAGAGGTGCATTGGATCATTAGTGGATCAGACCAGGGAGTAGACATAATTTTAGATTTAACTACTTGTGGAAGAAATTTTTGTGTCACTACAATTTGGTCAATACGTTTAAAGCTTCCATGGGAAGAAGAATATCAGGTATAATCCCTTACTGTTGGGTTCAATTCTCTCCAAACATCATAGAAGCGGTACCTGGATAGTGGCTCCGAGAATGCTGAAATCTGGGTATAGTTTAAAGTGTAGAGAAACGATCCAGGTTCAGATCAATTATCATATTGGAGTCCCACATGATCAACAGGATACCCCTGGTGTACTTCTCTATCAAAGAAAAAGATGTTTAAAAAATTGTACTTGATGGGACTTTGGAGCATAATAGTTTACCAAGGTCACCTCAACATCATACATTTTCCTTTGAAGAAGTATATGTAGCGACCTGTGAGGTCAGTTAGTCTCCCCTCGCAGCTGAAGGGAATAGACCTATAAAATGCCACCAATACCCTTCTATTCTTTTCCTGAAAATTTGCCTGGAATACCTGCGGGTACTGCTTATGAAAGTACTTTGGAGATAAGGACATTTAAAACCTCATCTCCTGGAGGCCCAGTATATGCACAGATAAAGCAGAATAATGATTGAATACTTTCCTATTCTTGCTCGGGGAATTTAAACCTTGCACATTTTGAGATACATTTTTCATGGTATTGTGAGCCATATCGGGATATGTGTCACATGTGCCATGACTGAATAATAGGGACTTTCTGGACCAAACATACCATGTTGTAGAACATATGCTTAGCAGATGGTGGACAGGAAATAAAAAGAAAAAAGAAAACAACAGAAGCATAACAAGAACCAAACATGGGGAAATGTTCCCTATTAAACAAACCCAACCAGTGGTGCATTATGAAGATTTTTAGTAAGATTTAGTAATTTATTAAGCCTCATGGTAACAGTCATTAGCTCACTCAACTTATCCTCATCTAGAGATATTGCCCAGGTGTACAATTCATGTGTCCTCACAGGAGATGAAATATCAAATATCTTTATAATTGATATAGAGTTTGGGATTAAAAGTACCAATTCTGTGTTTGCAAATGACACCAAACTAGGTAATCGAATTATGTCCATACAGGATGTCTATAATGTACAAGCAGACCTGGATGTACTGTTTGATTGGGCAGCCGAGTGGCAAATGACATTTAATATAGATAAATGTACAATTATGCACTTGGGCGCCAACAACATGCATGCTTCATACTGTCTAGGGGGAATACATTTGGGGGAGTCAGAAATGGAAAAGGGTCTGGGGGTTCTGGTAGATCATAGACCAAATAACAGTATGGAATGCCAAGCTGCAATATCTAAAGCAAGTAAAGTACTTTCTTGTATTAAAAGAGGAGATGGAAGAGGAGATTAACTGCAGAGATGGAAACTTAATCCTGCCTCTGTACAAAGCATTGGTCAGACCACATCTGGAATATGCAGTCTAGTTTTGGGCACCAGTTCACAAAAAGGACATTGTTGAATTGGAGAGAGTGCAGAGAAGGGCAACTAAATTAATAAAATGAATGGAGGAGCTCAGCTTGAGGAGAGATTAGCTGAACTGAATCTATTCTCCCTTCAGAAGAAACCTTTAAGGGGGATATGATCACCCTGTATAAATATATAAATGGTCCATATGGAGAACTCACTTCCCCATTATTCACTTTGAGATCATTACAAAGAACAAGAGGGCACTTTAGAAGTTTAAGCACCGGACCGAGAAGGGATTCTTCACTGTAAGGTCTGTGAAAATGTGGAATCGGCTACTATAGATTGCATTAGGAAAAAGCTGCATGTTTTTCTAGAAGCACAGAATTTAACTGGGTATTAAGGCTTTAAAGAAAAAATAACAGTGACTGTTGATTCAAGGAACATCTGTTTGCCTCATGGAATCAGGAAGTATCAGTTGAAGCAAGTTGTACCAGGGTTTTTTTGCCTTCCTCTGGACCAACTATGTCTTATAGGGTTTTATATCTGGGATATGTTTATTTCTCTAGTGGTTGAACTTGATGGACTTATGTTTATTTCAACCTAACCTACTATGTAACTATGTAAATACTTTTCTGTACGCAGTCTGTGCTACCATTGATGGCGTGTTTAAACCACTAAGGTCCTTGTCAAAAAGGGGTTTTACAAAGATATGTGAGGTTGAAGTGACTGCTTTGTTTTTTTAAACAAATAAAAGAAATGCATTTTATCTACTGCTGTGATGCTGATCAAATTTATGACATCTACTTTTGGAAGCAGAAGGGTTTTTCTATTGATAGATATTTCTGTCACAAGTAAACAATATGATCAAACTTCAGTGACTCGATTTTTTCACTCTTTTGTAGCAATGTTTGTGTCACAACTACCACTAAGTTTTTGCATTTGCTATGAGGCAGTATGGCCTGCAGCATACCATATGTGAAAAAGTTAGAGGCCATTAGAGGCTTCTGCAATAATTGCAGTGTGATGCATTGCTGTGCCATTTAGGAACTTGTATAAAAATGTCTGATGGTGCCATTTGTCCCCTCCTTTCCCCTCTGTACTGTAAAAAAACTTAATTTATCAACCATTGAAACCTCTGAACGTTGGAGGTGCAGTGCACTAAAGTAATATAGCTGCTTCTCTATTTCAACTGACAAACCCAATGATTACTTCCTATTTAATGTACAGCGCTGCGTAATATGTTGGCGCTATATAAATCCTGTTTAATAATAATAATAATAATAATAATTACTTTTGCATTCCAGTGCTAGGCTTCCAACCTGACATGCAGTCATTGCAATATTTGGACTCCATCTGGAGATCTGGCACCCTAGCCAATTTAGAGACACAGGCCCTGATTCACCAAGTAAAATCTGAGGCTCAGTCGCGCATTTGTATTCGCAATCCAAAATCGGAAGCCTTTGCTCAATTCACCAACTAAATTTCAGGCGCTGGCGTATTTGCACGGAAGTTAGTAACAGAAATGATCTCGCTGCTGGAGCTGGGCATCCCCGGCAGTTTTACACTGGCGAGCTTGCATTAAAGTCACTGTTCCCCTAAAAAAGCATTCTTTCTAATGGCATACATATTACCCTTAGCCCTCAAAAAAATGTTTGTGCTGTTCAATTGTTTAAAACATCTATATGCACTAAGAAAAAAGCATATTTTCAAATTACTTATTTCTTTCCTGTTGGTCAAGAGTTACACATAATAATAATAATATATAATTATATACTTCAATATATATTTATATATATATATATATATATAT
>NC_092869.1:18662980-18763581 GCF_032062135.1 Pyxicephalus adspersus
TTTGGTAGGTATTTTTTGAATGCAATATTTGTTGGGCCATTTTTGAACTATTTTGGCTTTACATGGAAGTGTGGGTTTACACATGTTTTATTTGTTCTTTTTAATTTTTTTGTCATTTAGTGTAAATTTTTGTGGTGTGTTTTTTTTTTTTGGGTTTGATGTGTTTTTATATTTTATTGTAACCTTTTAGCAAATGTTTCTTTTGAATAAAGTTGTTTGTAAAATGTTGTCGTTTTTTTGGGGGGGTTGGTTGTTTGGTGATCTCCTTTCCAATCCCCAGGACACAGTTTAAAAAGACAATTGTGATTGTTTTTAAGCTGTTCCTTTCTCTGAATTATTTGTAAGGCTAAAAACAGCACAATTGTCTTGTTAAAACTCAGTTTTTTGATGTGCATAGTTGTATGCCAAACTTCAGAAGCATGTAGCTCATAGTTGTGCGCCACGGCGGACCAGCTATGTGTGCCTGAACTGTTTTATCAGTTGAAAAATGCACTGCACTTTTGCACAGTTCTCATTTAGGTAAGTTTGTACTTTTTTTTTGTATATTGCTTGTTTTGCTTTATGTGCACTCATGCATGCATGTATGTATAGACATGAGTGCATATAAAGCCAAACGTGTGTGTATGCATTTAGATGTGTGTACATATACATAGAAAAGAGAAATTATAAGAAGAAATAGGCAAAGAGTGCTTTTTGGACCATATTGCTTCACATTCAAAAGATTGCCTATTTCTTCCTATGATTTCTGATATCATGGGCATGGCTACAAGCAACATTCATGGAGGATTTTGCTTCTGGTTAAAATAAGGAATCCACCTTTATGTGCTTCGACTACCAAGCTGAGGTAAGTAAGTCAATATATATAGTGGGACAAGATCTAAAATGTCATTCAAATCTGCAAAAACACCCTGAAGTGATGGAAAAGCAAGAAAATGTTTGGCTCAAAGTGGATTTGGCTTTGGACGTTTGATATACTAGTACTATTTGTTTTGTGTAAATGCCTAAATAATGCATACACTCCAGTATTCATGAGCATTAAGTTAAGCAACAACACAACATCTGTTCATTTCTAAGAGTGTGAGACCGTGCTTGTGAGCTTGGCAATCAATGTGCTTTAATGTTGTGCTTGGCAACCTGGACCTCCTTCCATCACCATCAGGTGTGTTAGAATGAGTATGCAACTCAGCTGGACAACTAATTCACAACCACTTTGGACAGAAAGTGGAAGTGTGTTTGTATACAATAGTGCTAAGATCAGGCAGCACAGCACAATGACAACAAACCTTTAACACAACTACAAATGAACAGAGGAGTTGTGTGGGGAGAAATCAACATAAGTGCAAATGTCAGACTATTAAAAAAAAGAAATAAAATCATGACAATTTATTCAGAAAAGGACTATGTACATAATACACTCAAATACCAAAATGTGACAATGGGACAAAGGCAACAAGGGGGGTCAAGTAGGAGTTTGGTGTGGAAACCATGCAGACATTTGTACTCAATACTTGTGGAAAAAATGACAACACATTGCTGAACAATTGCTAAACTACACAAACTGGCATTGCAAACCAGGCACAAAAACATTGCAGCAACAGATGAAACTAGCAATCATGAGGATTACAAAAAATCACATCAATGCATACCATCCAAGCAAACTTACTTGATTAACACCCACCCCCAAAGTGAAGGGGGTTCAGAAGGGACACCCCGAAGGACTACAAGGCTTCTTCCCCGCGGCAGGCCGCGGAGTCCGGGACAAGGCCTCAAAGCCGGGGGCCATGGCACCCGACGAGCAGGCACCTTCGGCGTGGTGCACACCGCTGGAGCCTGGATTGCAGCAGGACTTGTCAGCATCAACTTCAGATGCCTCCACAACTTCTCCAGAGGTACACCCCGACTCTCCCAATCTCAGCCCCTCCATGATGCCCTCTTTAGCTGCTTCGATCAGTCACAGCCCAGCCAATACAGAGTCCGTAGAGGAGTGGGACTGGAAGGCCCACTTACGTGCCCTACCCACCAAACAGGATCTGGAACGCAGTATAGGGCACTTGGAAGTGAGCTGCAAGGCAGAGTTCCACGCCATACGTGAGTCCGTTCAACAAGTTACTAGTGTCACCGCAGCTCTACAAACCCAATGTGCTGATCTTTCTTCGCGAGTAGTATCTCATGCGGCTATTTTGGAACGCCATGAAGCGCAAATTAATATGTTGTATTTGTTGCATGATGACGCTGAAAACCGCAACAGGAGGAATACCATTCGTATACGGAGCTTACCTGAAACCATACCGAATTCAATATTGCCCGCAGCTGCCTACTCTATATTTGCTAAGCTTCTTGCTGTCCCATCTGATGTTGATATAAAGATAGATCGGATACACAGAACTCTGGGCCCACGTAGCATAAATCCGCAACGCCCTAGAGATGTTATCTGCCGGATCCATTTTTACAGGACCAAGGAAGATATCATGAAAAAAGGCAGAAAATCTACCAGTATTGAATACGCTGGGGCTCAGATACAACTGCTGCCTGACCTCTCTAAACATACATTGGATCTTCGCAGGGCTCTTAAACCGCTCTTGACAGTTCTTCGTGAACGGAACATCCCATATAGATGGGGGTTTCCCTTCCATCTCATCATCAGATCTGGAGGTAGAACCCTGGTTCTTCGCGGGCCATCTGATCTGCCCCATATCGTAAGGGGACCTGCATCTTCCTGATGTCAAATTACCTGAATGGCCTACGGCGACCTCGCTCCTCAACAGCAAACCAGCGCCATCACAAGCTCCTCCACTTGATAGCCCTCTAAGCACCTCCGCGGGCCATCCTTCTTCCCCTCCTCCTTCCACAACCTAGCCAATTGAATCAGCCAATTGAATTGGATCTCAGGATACCTTCATCATTGTTCTTGGAATATTTACCTTCAATCCTAACTTTTTTGTGTCTCTTAGGCTACTAGATACCACTGGATTACTACTGTCATCACCTGCCGTGCCTTGTCGAGAGAACAGTACGCCTTTGAATGGAGTTATATGTTCCGGTGTTGCCAAGCATCATCGGACTACATTTGACTCTGTGCAAGTAGTTTCCCCTCCACGGTGGGACTTTCCATGTACTGGCTACTAGACACCACTGGATTACTACAGTCATCACCTGCCGTGCTTGGTTGAGAGAACAGTACGCCTTTGAATGGAGTTATATGTTCCTGTGTCGCCAAGCATGATCGGACTACATTTGACTCTGTGCAAGTAGTTTCTCCTCCACGGTGGGACTTTCCATGTACTGTATGTTGAGCGTTATTTATCTAGTCTTTATTGCTACTGATTTTGCTGTTAGCTGAACTGTTATTCTTGAATGCCCTTTAGATCCTGTGGTTAATTATGTCTAGGGCCCGCTGGGGGATGCGCGAACTTTACTGTTCTCGCCTCCCCAGTGAGCCCTATTATGGGTCCTGGGATGTTGTATCCCTGTTCCCTTAGACTATTTTGGCAGGAATTCAGTGAAATGCTTATCTTATGTTGATGTCTTTTGATATATGCTCTACACCTTAGGTATCTTGATTCTGGGACTGTTTAGTACTCTGGGAGAATGCCCAGGGATCGCTCATTCTTTATGTTGGTTTTGGTATTATTGGGCAAATGCTAAGAGTTTGTTCTTACTTTATACATTATTTATGGTTTTGCGGGTTCCCCCACATTCACCCACATGTTTGTTTCTAATTGCTTGTTTGCCTCCCCCTAATGCCTTCGGTACATACCCCAGCAAATGCTTTGAAAATTCGTACCCTTAATGCGAAAGTCTAAATAGCCTGAACAAACGCTCTCATTTGTTATATGCTCAACACAAAGCACGGGTGAATATCTTACTCCTCCAGGAGACCCACTTTCATTCCACTAGACTTCCCTCTCTCCTCAATCGCTATTATCCCCTGTGGTACCATAGCTCCAATCCTGAATCTAGAACTAAGGGAGTTTCTATAGCTTTTCATAAATCATTACCAGTACAGATACTAGATTCTCGCTCTGATTCTCAGGGCAGGTATTTGTTTTTAAACATTTCTCTCTGGGATAAGAAATTTACATTGGCTTCTTTTTATGCTCCCAATCACCAACCCACAACGGCCCTTTCTCAATATTTGGAGTTACTGAAAGGGTTTGCCGAGGGATCTATTATTGTGGGTGGGGATTTTAATTGTGTTTTGGATCCCTGCATAGATACTTCATCAGAGAAAACCCCGATCTCATATTCCAAATTGAACTCCCTTCGTTCTAAATTGCACGATTTTAGAATAATGGATATGTGGCGCATTCTGCACCCCACTACCAAAGACTATACCTTTTTCTCCCACCCGCACAATATGTATTCTCGCATAGATTATATCCTGGCGAGCCATTCCATACTAGATTGGTGTCCTATTGCTTCTATATAGTCCTGCCACTCTTCAGTGTCCCTCTCATTTCAGATTCCCCTTATGGGCCCTAGAGCATGGACATGGAGATGCAATGACTCTTTGTTTAAAGACTCTCTCTGTGCAAAAGCGGCTCTCGATGCGATAACAAATTTTATTGGAGATCACGCCTTGGACCCCACTCCCCTTCCTATGAAATGGGAGGATATAAAAGCGGTAGTTCGAGGGGTTCTAATACAACAAGGCACCAGGCTTAAAAAGATCAGAGCACAGGATATAGCTTGTAAATCCAATAAAATCTGCTCTCTGGAATGCCTGCATAAACAAAACATGGCCCCTGCTGTATTTTTAGAATTGACAGCTGCTGGAACCCATCTTTTAAAACTGTACGACTTGGCTCACCAGCGCCACAGGGATCGTTTCTGTAAATTGATCTACCAATATGGGGATAAATGTGGCAGACTACTGGTGAGGGGTCTTCACCCGCGCACATCCACCACATATATCCCGTCCATACACACTCCTGATGGCAGGCTGACATCTATCCCCAAAGAGATTCTGCAAACTTTTTATAAATATTATGTGGAGCTCTATCAACTACGCCCTGCTCCAGCTACTCCTTCCTCTCTACAGGAATACTTAACTAAAACAGCCCTTCCAACTTTAAATTCTGAGGTGATTTCTCAATTGCAATCCCCGTTTACGGAGGAGGAGGTTTCTGCTGCCCTGCAAGCCACCCCAACCAGAAAAAGCCCGGGTCCAGATGGATTTACTCCACGATTCTATAAGCTCCACGCTTCTAATCCTGTCCCCTTCATGACCAAAGTGTTTTCTTCCGTTTCTGCCGATACGCCGTTCCCATCACAAGCGCATATTAAGCGCATATTACGGTTCTTCCCAAGCCTGGCAAAGACCATACAGTTTGCTCTAATTATAGACCTATATCATTGATTAATGTGGATGCAAAAATTTTTTCCCAGTTGATTGCCAACAGGTTGTCCCCACATATGCCATCATTGATCCATAAGGATCAAACAGGGTTTATTTATGGAAGGGAAGCCAGGGATAATACTATTAAGACTCTCCTGCTGACCCAGTTTGCTAAATCCTCAGGCACCCCTGCGTGCTTACTGTCAACAGACGCTGAAAAAGCCTTTGACAGGGTTAGTTGGCAGTTTATGTACTCGGCGTTACGTCAGGTAGGCCTGGGACCCTGCATGGTTTCTAGAATCGCAGCATTGTACTCTTCACCCAGAGCTCGGGTGCGGGTTAAAGGCACTCTCTCTGATTCTTTTCAAATTAAGAATGGCACGAGGCAGGGGTGCCCTCTCTCCCCTTTACTTTATGCCTTAATTATGGAACATTTGGCTGTGGCCTTGCGCCACAATCTAGTTGTAAAAGGGATCCAGGTGGGTGATACAATATAAACCTTCTTTATACGCAGATGACCTCTTCATATATATAACATCCCCTCATATCACGATACCTACCATCCTGAAGGAACTTGATGAATTTGGTACACATAGTAATTTCAAGGTCAATTATTCCAAATCTGAAATTCTTAATGTTACCTTGGACTCTACTCAAATGTCAGCTATGTGTTCTAATGTGCCTTTCCGGATTTGCTCTGATGCCATTAAATATCTGGGTATAATGGTCCCATCGCATCCCTCCAAATTGTTCTCGCTTAATTATTCCTCAATGTACAGTAAACTTCAATCTGACCTTCAGAAATATGATTCTTTGCCTCTCTCCTGGTTCGCCCGTATAAACACTCTTAAGATGGATATAATCCCCAGACTGTTATATCTTTTTCAATCGGTCCCCATATTCTTGCCAACCGCATATCTTCGTAAAATCCATAGGTTATTTTTAAATATTATATGGCGACAGAAACGCCCTAGACTGGCATTTAGTACCCTGTCCAAGGCCAAAAGTAGAGGAGGTGCAGGGGCTCCAGATGTTATCTCCTATTATAGGGCATCGGTTTTAGTGCGTTTGATAGACTGCTTTCACAACAGGGAGACGAAGGAATGGGTACAGCTGGAAGATTGTCTATCTCCAGTTAGCCTCCGGTCCCTGCCATGGGTGGACCGGTCGTTGCTACAACCGGCCTACCCTCTACTCCCACTTACATTAGATCTATTACATAATTGGGATATCCTCCTCAGAGCAGGCAAATTGTTGATGAATCCAGGACCCATGACACCGCTATTTGATAATCCAGCGTTCCCTCCGGCAACGCGAACCTCCTCATTTTTATCGTGGTCTGCCTCGGACAGCCGTCATCTTAGGAATATATTACATAATGGACGGGTTCCCCCACTGGCCTCCCTGGATCTCCCAAACAGAAGCAAGTTGCTTTCTTGGCTTTCACACAGGCAACTGTCATCATTTGTAGCTTCATTTACTGGCTTATCATTCCTATATAGAAGTTTAACGGCTTTCGAGCAGTTGGTTGGCTCGCCTGACCGCCTCTCTCATGTTGTGTCTAGGTTGTACGAGCTAATTGCTCAGGACTCTGAGCCCTCTGCACCTATATACACTAGATATTGGGAGAGGGAAATGACTGGACTCATAACTGCGGATGATTGGGAAAAATCATTTACCCTAACGCATAAGTTGGCCTTAACCTGTAGAGCTCAAGAGGTTAATTACAAAATTCTATCCAGGTGGTATTATTGCCCTGTGGATCTCCATAGAATCTCCCCAACACAATCTGATCGTTGTTGGCGATGCCACTTACAAAAGGGGACAATGCTTCATATATGGTGGGAGTGTCCGCTTATATATCGATTTTGGGACACGATTATTCAGGTGTATAACCACAGCACTGGGTCCACCATAACCAATACTCCCAATATAGCTCTCTTATCCATGGTTCCCGGCTCGCTCAAAACCATCAAAGGTGGGGTCCTACGTCATTTTCTTACGGCAGCAAAGGCCACTATTCTGAGATTGTGGAAGCAGTCTGCTGCTCCTTCTATAGCCAATTGGGTCTCCAAACTTGAAAAAATCCGCCATATGGAGATGTGGGTCGTGGAGGATGATGATAGAATGGAACAATTTAGAGTTACCTGGTCCATTTGGGACTGGTTTAAAGACTCTCCCCGTTTCCGTACATATTTTATTTAGTTTCCAGGCTTACAGGTTAGAACACAACCCCGGTATTGAGGGTTAATATATATCTCCTTTATTTTTGTATCCATCGGCATTCCCTCCCCCCTCCCATCCCCCCCTTCTCCCCTGGGCTGCTTTGTTATATGTGTCCGTCTTTGTTTTTATTTTATCTGTTGTTTAAGAATATTGGTTTACACTCTGTGCCATACGCTTCCGCTAGCAGATATGAAGCTGTTTTTGTACAGGTTTAATATGTGCTATATGATTCCTTTAGAACTGTTATGTTTTTTGTTATATTTTTGGGGTATATGCAGCTTCCTGGTATTATATGTCTATTAATTCGAAGCCTACAATGTTATGTTTGACATGATGTATGTGTTGTAAATCTGATTCTTTTTGTTATGTTTACCTGTTATTTTTTTCTTTGAAAACTTAATAAAACTGATTGAAACAAAAAAATATTTGATTTCTCTAAAGTCAAACTAGAATTAAATTTTTATCAGGTCACAAATGTTTGTTCACATATTTTTTTGCACTCATACTATTGTGTGATGACATATTTGAAAGTGCCACTTAGTATATATCCAGC
Source organism: Pyxicephalus adspersus (assembly GCF_032062135.1). Classification (NCBI taxonomy): domain Eukaryota; kingdom Metazoa; phylum Chordata; class Amphibia; order Anura; family Pyxicephalidae; genus Pyxicephalus; species Pyxicephalus adspersus. The sequence continues at coordinate 18,671,098 of NC_092869.1, forward strand.
TTGATAGAAATTAGTTTGCAGTGTTGCAACCAAAAGAAAAAGTAACAAGAAGTGCAACAAGTGTAACTATAAATGAAGCAAGTTTGTGATTGAGTAGAATGTAACATAAAAAAGGAGCACTTACAAAAAAATCAAGCATTAAAGATTCAAACTGACCTGTAAAATGGACTGGAGATGCACACAGAACAGGGCGCAGGTGTGCGCTAATCAATTGCTATCACCTTACTATTGAGGTGAACATCTCCTTCTGAATCGCGCATCTGAAAATGAATCGCCTTAATTGGCGTATTCGAGACCTTTGCTCATCTTTGCAGGAAACTGGCAGGCGAGTTCACTAGAACGTGGGCCCGACTCGCGCTAATAGAGTTTGCTGACCGGCGCGTACGTATGTGCGTCAAGCGTAGGCGCATTTCATTGATGATTCAGGCACATTATCTTTATTATCTTTATTATTGCACACATTTAGTATGTGGGAATGTATTGTATTGTATTGCTGAATACCTGCTGTTTTTTTACCCAATCCTTTTTTTCCTGACTACATCTACTCATCCTGTCTGTCCTGACCTTTGGCTTGTCCTCAACTCTAACATTGTTTGACATTCAGGTAACTTGCTTAATGGCTGCCTGCTTTGGGGTGCCTGAAGGCACCAATCTGGGAGTCATCCACAGCAAAGTCCATCACTCCTTGCAGGGTGCTTTGGTGAACATCATTGGCTTCATAGACTGCACCTTAGCCACATCTTTCTCAAGCATGATTTTGATCTCTATATGTGACACGCACCTTGATATCAACCATGGTTAAGACTACATGAAGGTCTAATTCCAGCAATACAGCCTCAGGCATTGTTATATATGCATATTTGCTTATGGTATGAATAAGACTCATGCATAAAATATAATGGAGCTATTACACATGCAGTAGGAAAAGGTTCAATAAGAAAAAGACCCAGTTAGAATGGCACCAGGGGAACAGAGAGAAAATGCAGCATTAGGCTAAGTTCAGACCTATGTTAGAAAAACTTAGCGTTTACTGCCTCCAACTTCCAGGCTTCTAGAAACAATTTCAGGCTAAAACGCTAGCTCTTATAATTGATACAGACTTTTGCAAAGGCATAAATAGATGTTTTGGAGCATTTTCAAAAGCTCCCTTTTTAAGTTTTTTTAAACAGAAAGTTGAGCTGGTGACAGTAAAGGGAATGATTTTACTGCGTTTTACTTCCTCTACTGATTCCCTGGTTGTTGGAGGGCTTCCAGACATCAAACAGGCCCCCCACAACCCCTTTTGCACAAACCCCTGCCTGCAAATGCACCTGGCTGCCTTTCCTAACCACATGATGGCTACTAAAGCACCATCCTGACTGCTTTTATAACTTCATGTGGGTTACCAATGCACCTGGCTGCTCTTTGGTCTTCATATAGCTTACCAATGCACCTGGTTACCTTTCTCACCACATCTTAAATAATTATGCACCTGGCTGCTTTTCTAATCACATCTGGGCTACGAATGCACCTGGCTGCTCTGTGTTCCTCATCTAGGCTACTAATGCACATTGCTGCCTTTCTAACCACATCATGGCTACCAATGTTCCTGGCTGCCATTTGTTCCTAAACTGGGCTACCGGTGCACCTGACTGCTCTGTGTTCCTCATCTAGGCTACCAATGTACTTGGTTGCTCTTCCTCATCTAGGCTAGCAATTCACTTGGCTACTCTTTGTTTCACAACCTTGTGTATAATTATTTTTTGGACAAAAAGAGCAAAAGAACAAACTTGATAAGGTAAATGTTATCATCATTTATTCCAAAAACTATAAAGATATTGGCCATATACTTTGCAAGATTTGGCCTATACTACTATATGATCCTCGTACCAGTAAATCCATTACTGAAATTCCTATTACTTACAGTAGAGCACCTTCATTAGATGACCAATTGGTTCATAGCCATTACAAAGGTTCAGAACTAGGAGACTCATATGAAGTGAAGCAGGTACACAAAAATGCCATAAATGTAATCAATGTAGCCAGATCAACGACATGCATTTTATTAAATGTGAACGCCCATGATTCTATGTGAGCAAGACAAAAAAAAGAACATATGAGCATGTATATCCTATCACGTTTGGGAAAACTCTTACTCCAGTCAGCTACCATAAGATATTCTTGAGGAGACATGGCCAGGGGGACACTAACTATTGCTGCAACTTCTTTGATCCAGGTTTGAGGGTGCCCTGTCCGGCCGTGCCAGGTACCGTCATCATGGAGCCATCCTTCTTTCTTGACAGATGGCTTCTTGTCTATACCCCTCCGCTGTGAACTTCCCGAGTGTGAGGAGGGGGGGCTTCAACACCTCATCCCCACTGGCCTGCTCTGCGTAAGTTATTATTAATAATATTTATAATAAACAGAATTTATATATAGCCCCAACATATTATGCAGTGCTGTACATTAAATAGGGGGTTGCAACGAATACAGACAGTGAAACAGGAGGAGAGGACCCTGCCCCAAAGAGCTTTCAATCTAGGTACAGGTTTTCTGAGCACAGGCAGGATTCAGATGTCAGCAGTGTGAGGCTGCAGGTAGTATACAATTCTTTGTATTGTAAATGCCCTCTTTTTACATCACACTTACTGTTACCTGACTGGAACAGAGGATGTCATTTATTTGATAAAGGGATACCAACACTGTACAACTCATGTGAATGACCAAACATTTCAAAATGTAAGCACACTTTATTCGAATTAATCCATTCTGCATAACTAGGTATCTGCGCTCCCAATAAGTCTTTATGTGGGCAGTTCTGCATCCTTTTTTTTCTTTTTAAAAAAAAACAAAAAAACAACATTTTTACCTAACATATAATGGTTGTCTACTTTTCTATGTAAAGTAAAAATGTTGAGTTTAGGTACGCTTTAAACATGGCAGTTTTCTCTGTTCACTCTTCATTTCCTAAAGAAAATCCATGCACCTCCTACATAGGAGTAGTAGTAGCAGTAATACAAAGACCGAACAGTCGCCATGGAAACCTTGCATTACGTCGTTATCTCCACACAATGGAATGCCGGGTTGCCCACCAGGAATGTGATTGGATTTTTAGGACCCGTGATTTTCTCAAGCATTCCTTGCACGTCACTTCTGGTACACACCGGCCTGGTAAAGCTTGACAGTGCATTCGATATATCAGAAGAAACAGATTCCACGTTTTATAATAGCTCACAGGTATGGAAAGTGATCGGTTTATTAACTCAGTAAAAGAAGGAAACATGACTACTGGTATTGTTTAATGTTGAATATTTATCTACAGAGCTGAGCTTTTATTAAAGTCAAAACTACACTTTTCAAGTGTGTAACCTGCAGTTTCTACCTCAATCTGGAGTCATGGGTGCTATGTTTTTTTTTTTTTTGTTTTTTTGTTTTGCATTAGATTTTGCATAAACATGGTTTCTCCAGGGTTGGGAGTGTTAGTTCTGTCTCATGCTCTGCTCTCCAAAATATCCCTTTTTTATAGCTCACTCTGTGCTGGATGTTTACTTGTTAGAAACACAAATGCCAATTCAATTGAAAACAACAGACTGTACATAAATAGCACAACTTTTCATTGAAATTTGCAATATTCAAAACATGGTTCTGCTCAGAGTTAATATTAGCTGGTTGAGATGAAGGAATAATTGAGAGGAAGTAAATAACAAAACAAAAAACACTTAATCTTTAGTGTAACGTGCTATTGTAGTACATAATAGTCATATATGTAAATATTGATATATGCATTATTATATCCATTTATGCACATTTTAAAACACATTTTTTTCCACAGTGCAGTATGCAGAAACATTCAGAGTTATGTTTTTTGCTTTGGTGAATTTTTGTGTAAAAAAAAATAATACTTCTCAATGATAAATGGGTTTTTTATGTACCAGTATTTTCTTTAAAGTATTTACTTTCAGTATTTGGTCTCTGTTTTTTTTTTAATTTTAACTTCAAAGACATGACACCTAATTTAATTTTTTTCTTGTATTGTTTTTTAGAGCTTTAGCTTTAAAGGAGCATGTATTTGTTCTTCTATGAGTAGGTCTGTTAAGGAATCGAACCATCCTTTGCAAAAGAAGAAACATTATACTATACATTCTGGTGGTCAGTGTGCACTTCCTCCACTACATTCCATATCTCTGTCCTTGTTTTCCAAAATCAGCCTTGTTGCATGTCTTTATCCCCCTCTGACCTCGAAGACTGAATTTTCTCGCAATGTTAATTATTTAAATCAAAATTATGATGATAATTATAGTTTAAATTGATCCATGACCTCTAACTACATATACTCATTTCACCGCCATATCAATATTTGATTTGTGTTATTAATGTTTTTAATATTATGTACAATGGTAATTAATACAATGGTAATTGCAGTTGTTTTGATCTATGGTCTAATTGACCAAAACAAATTCTAATGTGTATGGGCTGCAGTGACGTAGGGATAGGTATAGGAAGGATTTACAGGCAAAGGCACAGGACACCAGATAATTTAGCATCAAATATAAGTGTGATATTAACTTCAAGACTTCCCTCTGCTCTGCTGATCCATACATCGAGATGCTGGCTATAAGTTTTTGTTTTTTGTTTTGCCTCCAAAATTGTTTTTTAAATAAACTCAACAACTTCTTAAAAGTCCAACTTCATGCAACACCTTTATATATATATATATATATATATATATATATTAACATCTCTTTGAGGTTTGAAGCTCTGTCCGGTTATTGTTGCTGATACATCACACACATCTAATTCTGTTGTCATTTGGGTTTTCCTTCTTCCTTAACCTAAAAAGTAGCTTTATATTAGTAAATGAATTACAGGATGATATTAGTAAATGAATTACAGGATGACATTAAGCCCAGCATTATGCAGCTCATTTTTGTGTGTCAAGGCTAAGCTAGACATTCCTCTCAGGGTATTATCATGACGCTAAAATGTGTCACAGTACTACTGGACAGTGCTGCACTTACAGCTCAGGAATAGGGAACCACCTACCCCAGCAGAGGGGGTAATAAAGGACTTGTTATCTGTGGCCTTTTTAGAAGATGCAAAGTAGAAATAGACAAAAAAAAGGCTGTAGGGGAAAGTAGAGTTGGTCTTTAAGTAGGAAGGGATAAATAGTATCTCTGTAGACTATAGAGATAAAGTGATACAAGAATTGTCTAAACAACCTCCAGGAGTACAATAATAATTTCTGTATTTTTGTGTTTTTAATTTTCCAGAATGCCAAAGTTAAAGACTACAAGAATAAAAAGAATAACAACAAAAGTCCTTTCTCTGAGACTTGGTGAAAGAAGAACAACAACTTATATGCAGGTTATCAATTGCAGTATTGACTATTTTTATATGTTTTTTTTTTTTATTTTAGAGTTTTCTAGTATTTTAAAGGACTACATTGCATACATTTAATAGTGATCTTTGCCTTGTTATCTTCTTGTTTTTATGATTAATCCTTCAATACTGCACTGATTACGCTGTCATTACTGTAGGTTATACTTACTAAACATTTATAAAGCACCATACATGATCCTTTGGATCTCCTAACTAAGGGCCCATCTGATTGGATACAAATTATTTTAGGTGGGTACTCATATTAAATAAGTTTGGTAAATCTGAAGGAGTTGTGCAAACATTGTACAGTTGAATTGTAAGGTGTATGGTGAGTTTTTTTACTTCTATGTACTGTGTGTAAATCATGGTGGCTGTATGTCAGTTTTTCACCAATTAACTATGTACAGATTTACATTCTCTCTTTGTCCTTCCAGTTGTATTACCATCCATAGCTATATATCATATAAAGGGAAAACAGATACGTTTGCTGATAAAGAATTGGTATTACCATAACATGTAATTGTTTACATTTTGTTACATTTACCTTTGCAATTTGTTTGGAATGAAGTTCCAAATGAATGAAGTTCCAAAGAAGTTCATTACTACTCCACTGCATTTGAAAACAATTAAAGAGTACATTCCAGGGTGTAGCCTCCACTTTACATCCTGTTATTATCTCAATCAAATGAAGCACTTTTCCACAGTAACTCTCTACAATTGGACAGGACTACCACACATGTGAAAATGTACCTCTCAGCCCACATCCTTTCCAACATAATGGAGATTCTTGCAAGGACATCTGATGTACCTGTAGTTCTACATAATACCATCTAGATAATAACTTGAAATTCCCTTCCTGTACACTTGCACATACTGACGTTTTATAGGTCATGCTCAGGATCTTCTTCTGAGCATCCGAGAGTACACTAATAAATTCGCCCATTTTCCTATATAATTCGGGAATTCTAGGCTGGCATAGCTGATTAAAATTTTGTATAATTTTTGGTCTGTTCTCTCCCCTAAACATAGCTTCTAACAGAGTAAGAGCTCTCTCAGAACGTAGAGGGTGTAGTAGTGACCTCACAAAGTGGCAGAATTGTATATACTTCCACTGGTGTATCTCCTTTATTTACCTAAAGAAACCAGATGTGACAAAGGGCGAACTGAATCATCCAAAACAACCTTATGCAACAACAACTCCCTATCCGCTGACTGGGCCAAAAAATCCTTTTGAAGTCCTGGTATAAAATATTGGTGTCCAGTAATTGGAAGTAAAGGTGAATTATATAACCACCTGTGTTGTCTATGTAAAGCATCCCAGCATCTCAGTGTGGTTAGAGTAAGGGGCGATGTATCCTTTCCTAAAGCTCTGTATTGTTTGGGAACCCAAATACCCTTATTTAGATTAGCTGAACAAAGCTCCATCCCTAGTGCCACCCACCCCTTAGATAGTGCATCATACTTCCAATTAAGTACACTATTTAAAAGAGAGGTATTATAGTATTGTTTAAAATTTGGAAGTCCAAGACCTCCTTTAATTTTAGGGCAAAAAAGTGATCGTGGCTCTATATGGGTACCATATAAATGTTGATACTAGTCTATTTAAACATTTACAAATGTTGGCCCTGATTTGGTTAAATTAATCTTAAAGTTAGTCAAATAACTAAATTCAGAGAAATCTGACAGTAAATTAGGAGTAGATATGTCAGGTTTCTGAATAACATACAGAATATCATCAGCATATGCAGCTAATTTGTGCTCTGTTTTACCTATCTTAACACCCTGTATATTATTATTCTGACGTATTGTATTCAAGAAAGGTTCTAAGGATGTAACGAAAAGTAATGGCGACAATGGGCAACCTTGTCTGGTCCCATTATATAATTTAAAGGGTACCGACAATATGCCATTTACACAGACGCTTGCAGTAGGGCAAGTGTACAAATCCATTATCCACTTATACATCTTAGGTCCAAGACCCATATGTTTTAAAGTCAAGGATAGGTACAGCCAGTCCACCCAGTCAAATTCTTTATCTGCAAGAAAAAGCGTGGGCTGGCTGCATCTCTGCACATAATGCAAAATAGCTAAAACACTTGTAGAATTATCTCTTGCTTCTCTCCCTTGGACAAATCCCGCCTTATCTTGATAAACCAATAGGGGAATAAAGAGCCTGGATTCTCATGGCTAATACCTTTGTGAATTATTTTAAGTCTAGATTAAGTAAAGAAATGAGACGGTAACTAGCACAGACTGTGGGATCCTTCCCGGGTTTGGGTATAACTGTGATATGTTCCCTCAACGTATCTTCACACATAACCCCCTTCCTTGATAGTTCATTAATCTACATGGACGGGGAGGAAAGAATATCTTTGTATTGTTGAGTTACTCACTAATATTTCAGTGAGAAGCCATCAGGCCCGGCATCTTACCAGTCGGAGTTGAACTAATGGCTGCCCTCAATTCACTCTCATTATTGTCACCTTCTAAATCAAGCAATGTTTTGGATGTTATTTTAGTTAAATTCCATTGTTTAAGATACATTATTATCTTCTCTTTCCTAGTAGCCTCTGTTTCAGGGGACTCATCTTTCCTCACCTGATAATATTCCCTAAATACCGCAGCCATTTCCCTCGATTGATGGACCATTTCATCGTTCTTGTTTTTAATCTTAGAAATATAGGTCCTCGTTTTCTCTTTCCTCAGGGCGTTTGCAAGATATGTACCTGAATTATTCCCCCACTCATAAAATCTCTTTGCTACTCTAGAAATAGCATACTTAGCTTTTACATTTAATATTTGCTTTTATTGTGTTCGTAATTGTGTCAACTGCATGGCCTGTGTCTTCCACTGCGATTGTTTAAGCACAGCTTCCAACTTTGCAATCTGATCTAACAATTCCTTTATTCTATGATTACTTTCCTTCTTCTTACGTGCTCCATGTGCAATAAATGTCCCCCTAATAGTAGCCTTATGTGCTTCCCGGATGTAAGCTGGGGCAATTTGATCTGTACCATTCTCTCTAAAAAAATTAATCATAAGAAATATCTGTATCAATATAATTTTCTCTTAATAAGGCTTCGTTAAGGTGCCACCTATAGGTTGGAATTGCTGCGGGCCCTCAACACATCGAGACTTTTAGTGCTGCGTGATCAGAGATTGTACGTGGACAAATTTCTGCATTAACACATTTTTCCAAGTGGAAGTGCTCTAAAAAATCATATCAATACGTGAATATGTATCATGTACAGGGGAATAAAAGGTATAATCTTTTACAGTCAGTTGTAATATCCCCCAAACATCCTTCAGTTGCATATCAAATAGTAATTTCTTTATTTTCCAAGTTTGTTTAAATGGGAGGCTCGATTTTCCTGATGAGATATCAAGGAGGGGTTCTAACACCATATTAAAATCATCTGCTAATATAAATAGCCCTTCCTGAAACCTTCTTAGGCTACGCAAAGTCTTCAATAAAAATTGTAATTTCTGTTCATTAGGACAGTAAATATTAGCTGTACGTCTGTGTAAGTCTATACGTAGTGTGTAAGTCTGTTCAAAGAGCTTTCCTTTTAAAAACAAAAATCTACCATCGGGGTCAGTTAATGGGCCTGACTCATCAATGAAATGCGCGCTCGCTGGACGCGCATACATTTGCCGGTTTCCCGCGGGCCGGAGTCGAGTGCGCTCGTACATTCGCCCTTCGCTGCCAGCTGGATTCCTGCCTTGATAATGAGCAATAGGGGTCGCGAATATGCCAATTAAGGCGATTAGATTTCAGCTGCGCGATTAAGGAGGATCTGAAGGATCTGAAGCTGTCAATGGTGAGATCATAGCAATTATTAGCGCACACCTGCTCTCTGTTCTGTGCGTATCTACAGTCCATTACAGGTCAAGGCATCGTAAGCTTTTAAATAGGCGCCTATGTAGAGGAGTTGAACTTGGTTAACTCTTGCCTAACAGGAAAGAAATAAGTGATTTAAAAATATGCTTTTTTCTTAGGGCACATAAATGTTTTAAACATTTCAACAGCGCAAACATTTTTTTTAGGGCTAAGGGTAATATGTGTGCCATTGGAAAGAATGATTTTTTAGGGGAACAGTGACTTTTCATGCAAGCTCGCCAGTGTAAAGCTGCCGGTGATGCGCGGCCCCAGCCGCGAGCTCATCCAGTTGCTGAATTGCGCGACGGCTTCCAATTTCAGATCGCGAGAACCGATGCGCGAGCGACCTTCTTGATGAATCAGGGCCAATGAGTCAACTAGATTAAATTGAGTACCCCTATGGAAACCTATCACAGCTCCTCTTAATCTATTAGATAAGGAAAAACATAAAACCTATGAGGATAGTTTCTTGAAAATAATCTGACCTTGAAAAAAAGGGAAGATGCGATTCTTTTAAAAACTTTCCCCTTGCACAGATAGTAGCCCTTTCAGAATCTGGTGCCTCTTACTGGCTGAATGCAAGCCCTTCACATTATACATAACCAACCTTGTCTGGCCCCAAGACACAGTCAAAAATCAAAAAGGATAAGTCTTGCAACCCTCCCATTGCAGATAACCTTATACAAACAACATTCCTCATGATACACAAACATGTAGACAAACAACACATAACAAAACAATTTAACTTAATTAAAGAACAGGTTCCCATATTAAATTCATGTTTTTCCCTTTTCTTAAAACCTTCATTTGTCCAATAGGGGCCCCTATGTGCCCCTAACAATTCAACTACCTATATTAGGTATACCCTATAATAATTGGCAAATATACAATCAGCACCTGGGCTCCCATTCACTCCTTCCCCAGCACATCATAGAACTCTCCACTTTAAAAACAGCCCAAACATCATAGAAACAATATTAAAGCATTTTCTTAAGTACAAACGCTCCTTCTCTTATTTAATTAAATACTATAGTCTCTCTATTTTATCGTGCCCGCTTGCGATGGTTTCCTTGCCAGGCAGCTTGATGTAACAAATGTGAACCAAGATGGTCTAACTCTTGCCAATTTGTAAGTGGCTTTTCTATGCCCTAACCGGCACAAAAAGTCTCCCAACTCTTCTGGAAAACGTAATAATTGAGAGCGTTCATCCTTCTTAGCTATTAAACATGCAGGGAAGCCCCAATGATACTGAATAGCTGCACCTCTCAATAACTCCAAAAATGGGCGCAAGGCCCTGTGTCCATCCAGGGTAGCTTTTGTAAGATCAGGAAAGATATAAATGGATAACCCCTCAAAATCATAACTAGGAAATGCCTTTAGCATCTATTGAATTGTAGCCTTATCCAAAAAGTAGTGCAGCTTCCAAATGATGTCTCAATGGGAATCAGGTGGAGCAGCTGTTGCTTTAGAGACTCTATATATTCTGTCAAAGCGAAGTGGAGCTGTGGGTGGGAATCCCAAAATCTGAATAAATAGGCTCCTTATGGTAGATTCTAGTTTGTCAGACCCAATGGTTTCAGGGAAACCCCTGACTCTCAGTTTATTCCTCCTCTCTCTATTTTCCACATCCTCTAATTTGTATGATAAGCTGTGATACATTTTTCTGACTTTTCATTTCTTAAAGCTCTCATCACTTTTTCATGTACATCCAATCTATCTTCTGCCTCCTCCACCTTTATCAGGGTATGTGTTAAATCAGAACATAGAGAATCATCTTCCCCTTTGAAATAACTTTTCATGTCAGCAAACATGGAGCATAAATCCTCTTTAGATGGGAGAGAACGTACATAGTCCTCTAAAGAGCTGGGGGTAACTGCACAGACTCCATCCCACTCTGCTCCTTTAGTAAACCGATTTCTTCCTCTCCTGCTTCCTGCTGAGTACTCACATTTAAACTCTGTCTCATTGCTGCAGTACCACACTCTGTTCGGTTTAACACCAAGGACTCCCCTTGTGATGCCAAAAATGATCTAATTGTGCCCAACGCAAGATTTTCTTAGGCTCCTTCCTGCTTTGCTTCCGTACCATATTCCCCGCTCTTAGTTACTATAGTTGGTCCAGAGGAAGGCCAAAAAAACCCTGGTACAATTTGCTTCAACAGGGGAAAAAAAAATCCTTCCTGATTACATGAGGCAATCAGATGTTTCCTGGATCAACAGTCACTGTTATTTTTACTTTAAAGCCTTAATACCCATTTATATTCTGTGCTTCTAGAAAAAACAGCTTTTTCTTGTAGGAGTCCGCCCATCAGATGACGTAGGAGGAATGGGGGAGGAAAGCAGGGGAGGGGGGAGGAGGGGAGAAGGGAATCCCAGGGCAGGTCCTCCGGCTCAGTGCTAATACGCGGTGCATCTGGCGTGACTTAGTGACTTATAAAAAAATCAAGATCCATCAGGATCATAGCCATTATGAACCTTATGTTGCAATAATGGACAAAACCAGCAGACCACAAGGAACTTTTAAATGTAAACATTGTAAACAATGTAATTGGATATATGAAAATCAAACTCTGACCCTACCTAATGGATCTATACATAGATTAAACAAACATGTAAACTGCAAATCCAAAGGGATTATATATCTTATTACATGCAGATGTGGGAGATATTATATAGGGAAAACTAAAAGGTTTACCAATGTATGTATGAACACATATACGCAATTACCAATGGAAAAATGCTAACGCCTATCAGTGTAAATGTAGGCACCTGTCATAATTTTGACAAAGACTATATACAATTCTCATTTTTAGAACAAATATCCCATAAACAAAGGGGAGGTAACATGGACAAAAACCTGCTTCAACATGAAGCAAAATGGATTTTCACTTTAAAAGCCAACTATCCACCAGGGTTGAACGAGGTATTTAGTTTCAAACATTTTTTGTAGTAAATATGGGTGAAAAGTCAACCGTATCTTACACTGTTAAAGTATATACACTTTAAAGTGTATATAGAAGGGAATAACCTAATATATATGTATTTCACATTGCTTGTGTAATCAAATGTTAAGATCAGATACACTTGCATTTCTTTGTTTAACCTTTATGTAACTTATTATGACTGTAAGGTGATATCAAATGAACCTTCTGTAAGATACACCCCTTTTACAAAAGATTTGATATATTATATATTTTGCAAAAACTTTTATTGATGTAATGTATGTTCATTGTATTATGATACTCAAGAAACTTCATGTAATGTATTTTTCCCAACACAAGATCAGATTCACATACTATTTGTTAAAAATACAGCTCCACTGCTCTCTTATCTCCCCTCAGTTCAAAAAATGAACATGACATATCATCATAAAATGGAACCCCTGGGTACACCCCCTGAGTTGCGGGGATGGGGGCATCAGCACAAAGTTGGTTGGTGCATTAGGAGCGAATGGGAGTGACGCGAATGGGAGTGACGCTGAGATATCCTCCATATCTAGAAGGGTAAGAAATACCCAAAATTACCTGTAATACTTAACATAATGACTATGTAATATATTATGTTACTTTTATCATTTTTAATATCTACCTACTACTATGATATTTATTCTTTATAGACCTTTCGTTAAGAAAACCTTATAAGAAACCCCTGTACAAAAGGAGAAAATATTTTTTCATACAGGAAAACTATATTTTTTTTCTTTTACTCCACAAAATGACAATTGCGCACAAGTAAGGATAATATAAGTCTGTTACCACATTCTTATGACATCTTATTTATTTACTCACTGATGCTTTTAGCAGATATGCATATCCTTATAAAAATATATTTTTATATAGGGAAAAAGCACTATGTGGAAAACTAGTTAAGCTATTTCTGAAATAATGAGACTGTTTGAAAATAGTATACATACAGGTTTTTTTTTGACCCCTGATGTACCATATGAGATGAAATATGAGGACCAATATGATGTTGACTATTGTACCTATTGGATTATATCCAAATGAAAGTAATTTAACTATTACTTAACGTATGAAATAAAAAAAATATTTAAATACCAATATACTATTGTCTATACACATATCTAATAAATATTTAGATGTTTTCAAGAAACAGTGCTTTGAACTCCAACATACGTATCATCACCCTTGAGGAAGCCTAGATTGAGCAAAACGCGTCGGGTTAACAAAGCTGCAACATAAGAAATATTCTTATGTTATACGTTCTTTGCACTTTAAGTAGTTGATTTGTGTCTAGCATAGGAGGTACATGACCTCTAAAAGCAAGGAAGTACCTCTCCAACTGTACTGTGGATGTCTATGAAAATGTTTGGGTAACTAACCTCAAGAGGTGAGGAAGTACTTTACAAATCTGTGTTGTTGCCATTATGTTTGCTGTTTCATACACTTGAAAATGTGTGAATGAGTCTTGTTGAATACACAAAATTTTTTTGCCAAAAACCCTGTCTTTGGACTATATTTATTCTGATATTACAATTTTCTGGGGTTGGCGAAAAAATGTACTTTTCCTGTCAGGAACTTGCATATGAATTCTAAATCCATTGTTCCATACTGGTCCCCATAAAAAAATCCCCTAAATTTTAGATACTCTTATGGGTTTTTAAAGAAGTTTAGTTTCATCAGTTACCTAGATTTTCATGAAATTAATGGTGGGAGCCATAGTCCCCTTTAAACTGGTAAAGATCTTGGTGCCCAGCTGTAAAAAAAAAAAGGCGTGCCATAAGTTTTTTATGCGTTCTTAAAAAACCTAGGGAGGTTAATCAGTGAGGAATAACCCCATTCAGTCCCATTCCATATCTGTTTACAGGGTAGATTTGACATGTGATCCCAGTGGTAAAATGCACTCTTGGGGCCATGGACAAATATGAAGGCGAGCGGCAGGAATCCTTAAAGCTCAGGGACACAAACGGCATAAATAATTCCGAGCTTCACCTGCATGAAATTTCCCTTTGATGCCTGCTCCTAAGAAGTCGGCCACCACTTCTCAAAGTGGATCAAAACAACAGGTGAAGCAGCTCTGCACGCCACCGACTATCCCGGTGGGATTGGTCCCGCTTCTCCTGTAACTGCAGCTATAGATGATCAGGGCAGTGCAGCAGGGTCACAAAAAGATGCTCTTCCACACACACAGAAAACAGTGAGTCTTGCAGAGGATATCAGAGCCCAATGGAAGATAATGCCCATTAAGGCTAACATGAATGCCTGGGTAGGAAAGACTTATACCATGGAAACCAGGCTGTCAGCACTGAAAACTGTGCATAACAACACTTAGCAACGTATAACATCTATGCACAACAAATCCGCATCGAAGATGGGAAAAACTGGACCCGGTGAAACAATATACATTTGCGGGTGATACCGGTAACCACCGGCATACCAGATCTACAAGGAGGTGTGCAAGCCATTCTTAAAGCGGAAATAAATGCAAAATGAAAAAAAACACACCTTTAACCGCAGATCTGTCGATCCATCGGGAGGTTTCTTCGTTTGGGTCTTGTGTCGTTTTGGTATCCATCTTCAGCCGCCATCTTCTTCACATATCTTCCAAGTTCTTTTTTGTAAGTCAACTGATCTCGTACTGCGCAGGTGCGAAATCAGGTAATGTTGATAGGAGAAAAAGATTCATGATCTCACTGCACATGTGTGAGATCGGCATTTTTTCTCCCATTAAGGAAAGTACTCCTTCTGCGCAGGCCTGATCTCCAAGCAGCCAAGAGCCTCCTCGGATACATGACGTAGGTAGCGGTGATCAAGACAGAAAGAGAAGGTGCTGCAACCATTTTTTTTTTATTTTTCTCAAAAGGTTGTTGCACTTAATACTGTATATAAAAGGGTTGTCTGCCCTTTATGTAAGTAAAAATTTTGAGTTTAGGTCCGCTTTAATAAAGTGTTGGATAGAGCTCCCACCTCTGAATTAGAACTAGACAGGGCACACAGGGTGGATTAAGTCAACCCCTCTACATCTCAGCGTCCCAGAAATGTGCTGTGCCATGTCCACTTTTTTACCCAAAAAGAAGAAATAATTTGCCATGTATGACACTCAGGTCCTATGGAATTTGATGGGGCTAGTATCCAATTACTACCTTATCTCTCAAGTCTGGCCTTGCACATGCAGAGACTCGTGCACCCTCTGATATCTGCTATTTAGCAAGCAGGAACTCAATATCGGCCGGTCCATTTCCTATCTTGGTCATAAATGCCAACTGTCAACTACCAAATTTCTTCCACTTTCTTAGAGTCCATTGAAGTACACAATTGGTTGGATTTTTGATAGGATACAGCTGGCTTCTAATTGCCTCACACTGTGAAATACCATCGACACCGATCTAGGTCTAGATATCGCCTGTCCCAACCCAGGTCAGAGGAATCTATAAATTCTAATGAAGCCTGAAAATTCCAATTCTGTTCTTCCTGAGTACCTTAAGGACTCTTAAACAGATTGGGAATCCCCTGAAGTGGTACCTCTAAGCATCCTCTAGGTTTAGGCCTCAACCTGATACTCTACCACCAAGGAAGAGTCCATTTCTCTTGAGAGTTTGTTTTGTGGTAACAATGCTAAGCTCTTTTTTTCCACTTTGATTGTTCTTTGTTAAATAATCTGTTATTGTTTAAAATTTCTTTTCAAAAAATCAAAATTGAAACCCAGGATTTTTGTGGCCTACAAGTTTTTTTTTACCTTTACGTTGCTTTACCTCACTTCATGCTGCATTGTTTTTGTGCAATTGAAACGTAATGGCTTAGCTATTCAGTGTGGGTTTGATTGGGAGAATAACCTTGGCTTGGATGATGCCACTGACTTATACTGATCTCGCTATAGCAGGGTGTATTTTGGCCATTTTAATTATGCAGGTTGATTTTTGAGGTATTTTGTGGTTCCCTTTACTATGCCACTTGTGCTCGAAACATCTGAAAATGTTTAGGTACTTGTAGCCTGTTTAGGCAAGAGAGGAGAGCAGATTTCTTCAGGTCTGTCAGACGAAACCAGGTACAGCCCCAAGGCCTGATGGTCTGACAGACCATCTATCCATTTACTCGATACTCTCACCCCCCCCCCAAGAATTCAATGCAATACCAGAGGGCAATATAGTACTGGTGGATACCAGGAAAGACCTTATGCAATGTTTCAGTTACACTTTAAATTTCATATTTGAACTTTAATTTAAAACTTTTTTACAAAATTATAGCTAATCATTTACTACGCTGTGATCTGGTTGGCTTTATTCCAATAAGAGACGCCCGCGACAACACTACGAATGCAATCAACTTGATCCACCTGGCACAAGCCAGCAAAATACCTACCTTTCTGCTTTCCACTGATGCAGAAAAGACCTTTGACAGGGTGTACAGGCAATATATCCGTTCCACTCTGTCACACATTGGTGTCTTCCAAATTATGATGTACTGCAAAGAAACTCTGTATTCACGACCCTCAAAAGTCCATTGAGTCCTGTCTGACCCTCTAATTGCATTCGCCAGGGATGCCCATTAACACCACTGATTTTTATTTTAATGTTAGAACCCTTTCTATATACCATTGGAGCAAATCCAGATTTTAAGGTCTACCATAAAGTTGCAGCGTTTTCTGATGATCTGCTGTTACTCTCCTACAAACCCACTAATATCCTTTCTTTTTTTAACAGTGGCCCTCGAAGAATATCAGGAGTCAGTTAACCATTCCATCAATCTGGATTAGTTAGAAGCTCTAAATGTCAATCTCCTTAGTTTTGTAGTCCAATCAATAAAAGATGCTTTCCCATTTAAATGGGACCGGAATTGATAAGATATCTAGAGATTCGTCTGACAGCGGAACTCAACAAACTGTTTAAATTTTATGCCCTTCCTGATGCAAACATAAACAGACTTCAAGCATTGGAATTCAGGAAACGTATCCTGGTTCGGAAAGTGCAATATAATAAAAGTTTATATTATTCAACACTTGTTGTACCTGTTTCAGATGCTCCCAACTGCCATCCCACCTTCATTTCTACAAAACCTCTGGTCCACATGTACATCTTTTTATTGTCAGGTTCCCCAGACCCACTTCACATTGCTTTCAAAACCCCAAAACAAAGGAAGGATCGCCTATCCCAACCCTATAATATACTATGCAGGTGTACATCTTATATGGTTAGTAGACTGGAGTAGGCAAACCAGCTATGCTGATGGATGCTTTGCCATATGTTGTAGGGTATTGTTGTCTGTTTAACTTCTTTATTTTGGCAAGCATTTCATGGGTTGTCAGACCCTAATAACTTGAAGTTTGTAAGCCTTTAGAAACTAATCCACTCATAAAAGAACAGAGACCAAGTGGAGTGATCAGGAACTGGAAGTATTGTTCTATGGGCCTGTATCGACGGGATTTTGTTCGCTTCAAGTGAGTTTGACATTCCTATGTATTTGTAAATGCAGAACCTGTTTTAAACCAGTAAAAAAACATGTCAGAAAGGTTAACTTAACTAACTAGTACAAATGCACCTGTCAGTGAGTTTTGAATATTGAAAAGCATCTTGATGATGTTAACAAAGTCCCTAGTTGTGCTGCTGTCCAGTTTTTCAAGAGACAACTCAAAATAAAGCTAACCTAAATTAGTGTAATTCATTTACATATATTTCACTTTCAACCTTTCTAGTTCTATTCCCTAGACCTGTAATAAAGTTAGAGGCTAGAAAGCACAGATTGTATCTCTATGAGCACTTTGCCAGCAAGGGGCAGTGGGAAACAGTTTTCTAAAATGGTTGTCACATCCAGTTTTTACGATACAGGGTACCCTCCATTTTTGTTAAAAAACATACAAATGTTACATACAATGAAAAAATAATGAAATATTAATATGAATGTACTGTTTATTTAAATTTCTTTTGTTCATACAAAGGATTTACTGTTACTCTATGACATTTATTTTACATTAAAACATTTGAAAATTAATCGGGTAAGCAGTTAAGGTAAAAATTTAGGCTTATAGCTTTTCCTGAAGTATTCAGTGTTAGGACAATCCCGCTGAATGCTCCAACAATAGTCAGCTATCATATGTACATGCTATTTACCCTGATACCGCCCTTCCATGACCTTCAAATCTTGGTTGAATCATTCACCTTGCTCATCGCTGACTGCGCCAAGGTTTTCCGGGAAGTTAGAAAGATGGCTATGCATAAAATGCACCTTGATGCTCATATTGCAACCATTTTGTTACTCTCCCAAGAGTTTCTAGACAATTTCTGTGTAATTATTTGCTCGTGTGTTTCTAAAAAGCTCTTGACAATGGCTTTGAATGATAACCAAGCATTCTTTTCGACTTCTGACATTTTCCTGATAAAATGTTCATCTTTGATGGGCTGCCGAAACCGTGGACCATCAAACACACCGACCTTTTTTTTTTTTATATGACAGGCTAGGAAATGCCAAAATGCGGTACTTGAAACAGTCTCCTTCAGTTGGCTAAGCTTTAACGAACTGCTTCATCAGACCCAGTTTCATGTGTAAAAGTGGCAATATAATATTCTTTCTATCAACAAGTGGCTCATGTAGAATGTTTGGATCACCTGGTTTTAGGGCAGATCTTGGAGGCCAATTCCTTTCCACCCAATGCCTCTCACAAGCTCTGCTGTCCCACATGCATAGGTAACAGGGATAATTTGATGTATCCCCATTGCTGACCAAGAAAGAAGCATACAATTTTAAGGTCAACATAGATGACCCAATTGTGTTTGTGATAGTGCAACAAATCAATGACTCTCTTTATGTCTGCATATTCTTCACAAAATGAAACTGAATGGCCAGTTGGGACTGACCCAAATATTTGGCATTTGTGAAGGAAGACACACTTTAAACTCCACTTTGAGCTATCAATGAAAAGTCGCCATTCAGTTGGGTTAAAGATTGGAATTCCCAATTCCTCCAATAAACCAAGTATGTTATGGCAATACACAAAGCCACTGTTAGTTCTAAAGTACTGCAGAAATGCAATTTCCCTGGTTCAAAAGTATGATGCATTCATTCCTTTTTGAAGTAAGTTTGTCTTAAGCAGTCTTGATGCTAGAAGTTCTGAAGCCTTCTTTGATAGTCCCAAATCTCATGCCAAATCACTCATCAGTTCATGATGAGCTCATGCTGATCAAATCCCTTACGAACGGAGTCCTCTTCAATTTTAAACCTTTCATTGTTGTTGTCACCTAGTTCATTACCATAATCATGTTCTTCAAGAGAGGGTAGTGTAACAAAAACCGGCCCATGGTAGACTAGGATACTCTGTTACATTTATTTTTAGGCTCTTGCCAAACCATAGGTATACCAAATAGCATCTTATCACGCGTTTTCTTTGTCCACATCCGTAAACCCTCGACACACTGTTTACACACCTTATGAGGGCCCAAGACTTATCTTGACCATCTAGTTTAACTTTGGCAAATAGGCTTGCTCTACAAATGTGCTGATGTTCGCCCTTTGACTGGGAATAGAGAAACTGCCACAGATATAACAAAAGGAATTGGGGTTGTTTAGGCACTTACGACGGGAAACAGCAGAGCCAGGTATGATCTGAAAGAAAGGAAATATGTGTGTAAGTTGAAAAAAAATTTTTGCTTATTCACTACGTAGAGCAGCGCACAACCTCTGACCACACTGTCTTGCGTGTAAATGAATAGCCTATACAAATCCACGCTACAGTAATCACATTATTATAAGCGGTAGAGAAAAAACCTGACGTGATAGAAGAAAACTATCTGCACTTTTAGAATCAGCATACCTATTTTAGTGTAAATAAGCTTAAAAATTTAAGTCAACAAAATATTTGTTCAAAATTGTTCACCAGTGTTATTAGCAACTGCACTGTTGTAAAGTGGCTAAACTGTCCTTGAATATATACACTTCTACAAATATGCACCTATTTGCCATCAAAAATTAGCCACAATTCCATACCCCTAATAATTGTATAGTAGGCTCCCCCGTTTCTTACCACCTGTAGATTGTAAGCTTGTTTAGACAGGGTCATCTTCCTCCTGTATTCATAGTTTATACTAGGTATTTATGCAGGCTTGTCATCTACTGCCCCTAATTTTTGTTCAATATGTAGTATATATGTATATATAAGTTTGTAAAGATATCACTTATATGATAAACTCTTGTCAATTTTTAGCCCCCTACTGACTTTGAAGATGTAGCAGTATATTTCTCAAAGGAAGAATGGAGATATCTAGAAAAAGACCAAATGGACCTGTATCGACAAGTAATGATAGATAATTACCAAACAATTACATTTCTGGGTAGGTTGAATTATTTATCTTTATATATTAATATTTATTATTATCTTTTATAGCTACATACTGTAATTTGTCTAAAGAAACAGAAATAAACTCTATACTGTTATATACATTTTTTTAGCCATAAAAACGTTTGACCAAATTTCTGGTTCAGAACATACTTATTGTACTACTAAGAACTGTTTTGAGTATACATACACTTTTTGGGTAGAAAGTTAAAAACATTTTCCAAAAAGTGCTATTACCCTTTGCTTCCACCTTAACCTCCAAATCTACATACACCATTTGACCTGAGAGATCTGGTCTCTCTTGCTGTATCTATTCAGTCAGACCATCATTGTGACTGCTGATAGTCTTTTGGTGTGTTTCTGCACCTTTAAGGAGAAAAGGGTGGAGATGCAGATTTCATAGTGTTAGGGACCCCTTTTTGCATTTCTTGCATATGCAAATGTATGCAACTGAAACCTCTGATTTTCACACAAATTGTTGAAACATTGTAATATATTTTATCAGCTAAACGAGGACTAGAAGTTGCAGGGAACAACCTGGAAGCGCTTTAGGTCACACCTTTGCATTAACGGGTCTGTCTAGACCCTGCTCTAGCACTTACCCTCGGAGGCCTTCCTAGTTTTAGAGCTGTTGGCATTGCTATTACTCTATACTTTAGAGACATTGGACTTTCTCTTTGGCTTTCTCCTATTGCTCTGCATTCAGAGAAAATGCATTTTCTCTTTCTCAGAAGGTTTAATTCAATAGCAACCTTGGTCAGGCTGTGGATAAAGATCTATTTAAGTTGTTAGGTGCCTGTTTCAAATATACCAGATTTTTGCTGATTCACTGTGGAATTGGTTAACATTGAGGGCTGGCATCTTTCCTGACATTAGCAAAGCGAAAGTGTCATTCTTGTGCTGCTTCTGCTTTAAAGAGCCACAAGGTCTCCAATCTTCAGGTTGCTTTTAGGTGCCAAACCCACTGCTACATGTTGCTGAGTAAGTTCAAATGTCCCACTGTTTCAGCTGAGATTCCCAAGTTGTTCCAGCAGGGTTTTAGG
Organism: Pyxicephalus adspersus; assembly: GCF_032062135.1. NCBI lineage: Eukaryota > Metazoa > Chordata > Amphibia > Anura > Pyxicephalidae > Pyxicephalus > Pyxicephalus adspersus. Next base: position 18,692,661 of record NC_092869.1, read on the forward strand.
TTTTTTTTACATCAGTTTCTAGCTGAACCTGACCATGCCTCTGTGCAGAATCTGTTTTTGAGTTGCCTTAGGTCATAGAGGCCTCTAAACCTGTGGCCATAGTGACTTTGTGGCAACCCTTTCTTTATCTAAAGAAAGTATATATAAGATGTTGTGTCCTAAATTCAAAGGAACCATCTATCCTCTCATTGATGACGTCCAACCCTTAGGGTAGGATGTAGTTGATCAGCCTACTCTTTGCTAAACCACTACTTTGCCCCCAGCATTTGCTGGAGGTATTCCAATTTAGGAAAAGGGTTCACAGTCTGGGGGTAATTTCTTTAGTGGACCCAGCTTAACAAGGGGTCCAAAAATTAGTAGTAGACATACCTATGTTTGAAGATTCTGCTTAGGAGGAGTTAGATCATCTTATATGTCAGGTCTGGCTGGCAAGCCTCATTCTTTGGACAGTCTCAACTGTTAACTTTAAAAACCATGTCAGTAAAGATTTAATCTCACAATTAATCCCATATTGATAAAATGCTTAGATCAAAGGGTTTCCGCCTTACAGCTTTGCTGTGATGGTTTCTTAAAGGCTTCTCTAATTTATTGGATGGCTTTACTTTTCATATTCACATGAGCTGCAGATTCTGCATCTAAGTAAATACTGATATGCTTTCTCAACTAGGGTTCCTCCTAGGGTTGCTAGGTGTTTCAATGGGTAATCTGTGCTAGATCAGTTTAAGTGACGCCAGTGCTTTTTTTGTTTTTTTTTTGCTATCTGTAAAGATAATATCCTTCCCACTGGCCAGAAGTCTAAAAGACATTCTTCCTACTGACCAACTGGTTAGTGTACTGTGAGCTCTGGTTAAATTGGTTATATTGTATTTCTTCACATTAAAAAGGTTGAAAAAGGCTGGTCTAGCAACTGGATTTGAATGTTTCAAACAAGGAGAGCATCCATATGAAAATGTATGTAAAGATTTTTGATAGCGAGAGCGGGTAAGGATAATAGAGTGCCAGGTTGTATTTGTGGCCTGTGGTCCACGATGGGAATAAAAAATTCACCTCTTAGTTTGTCCTGATGACCATTTGTCACAGAGACAGGAAGTAAGGAAATGGAAAATGTTCTGGTGACAACCAAGATGGTAATTTCCGTACACTGAAAAGATTTCCTTTCACTTCCTCCTCCTGCTGCATCTCCAAGTCATTAAACGAAAATTTATCTAGCAGGACACAGCAAACAAAAAAAAAACCCAACGATTTTAACCCTTTCCTGCTTTATTTCAAACAAAATAAGTTTTGGCTGTAAATACTTTTCAAGCATGTACCTAAATTTTCCACAAAGGAACATAGTGCTACTTATCTACAGTGTAGTGACTGTGTTGACACATTGTTGTATTTTAAATCTAATACAATAGGTTCATTGGAAATGTTCAAGATTACCATATTGGGTTTGTTAGTAGGGCACATAATGGGTTACATTTGTTAGTAGGGCACATAATGGGTTTTCTAAAGGGTTAATTGATGTTATATGTGCTTCACAATCATATGTAATCACTGTCACCTAACATAGGAGCAGCTGATGAACAGCAACAACTGCTTAAAACGGCATCCTCATTCATTTTAAATAGGTATGGTAGTGGTGGCTGGCAGGCTGTAAGGCACCCATAGACTGCCATAGTACTTTCTGTGAAACCATAATGCTAGTGAATCTTGGTACATACTGTAAAGAAAAATAAATGCAATCATTTTAAAGCATAAGTAAAATAAAAACAAAAGGGGGGAATGAGGAATCTTCATTCTTCACTTTCGTTGTCTTCTTGGCCCGTCACCTGATCTCACCCTGCTCTGGTGCGAGATCGAGTGACATACCCGCTGAAAAGGGGGAAAAAAAAGAGTCAATCTCACTGCGCGTGTGTGAGATTGCCATCTCTTTCCCTGAATAGAAAAAAATTCCCCTTCTGCACATGTCTAACATGCATCCAAATCCTACCGGGATGCGTGACGTAGGTATCCCGAGAGGCTCTGTGCTCCTATTCAGTCTTGATCAATAAGGGGCTGCAATTTTTTTTTTAAAAAAAAGGATGTTGCACTTAAAAAAAATAAAAACATTTATTATTATTATTATTATTATTATTAATAAACAGGATTTATATAGCGCCAACATATTACGCAGCGCTGTACATTAAATAGGGATTTATTTTCCTTTACATATAAGGGTTGTCTACCCTTTTATTTAAAGTGAAAATGTGTATTTATGGTTTAAACATAAAAATGTAATACACGATAACTCAATTTAAATAACCATTTGAATACATTTTTTAGTAAACATATACAGTATACTTCATACATAATTTTAGTAAATCAGTGAAATCCGTAAAAAAGATAAAATCTTTCAAATAAAAAATAAAATCTACAATTTGTGTAGGAGGGTCCTTGTAAGTTGCAAGTGCAGAAATGTAACATTTACTGAAGCTATGGGCTGAATTTGTCCATTCTGCTAGAACACAGGGGAATAAAAGCTGTTGCATAAACTGTGGATTACTTAATTTTGGAAAATCGTCCCAGCTTTTATAAGTTCTACTAATACTTTACCTATGAAAAAGATTTCGTTTTATTCTTTACTGTTCATTTTAAAAATCTGTTCTGGTTTTCATTTAGGATACCAGAATAAAAAACCACCATTAATATCAAAAATTGAACAGGATGAAGATTTGTTTATTACAGAACATTCACAGGGTGAGTTTAAAGGTTCTGGTTTAAAATGTGTATATTTAGTAAAAACCTGTTTTCTTGGATCAGTTCTAATGGTATGAAAAAGTAAACAAAGATCTTATGGGATTTTATCTTATTTCGATCACCAGGTCTTTTTTTTATTTCTATCTTTATTCCTGGACACCATCACATCTGATTACAAATAACATTTGCCTTAGATTCTTCCAAAGGCCACTGTAACTTGAATAACAGAATTAAAGAGGTTTTTATGAACTTCAGAAAGAAAAGATACCCCTCAAATCTAGTAATTTATTTGCTAAAAGAAACATTTTTTAATACACCATTAACCCTCTCCACATGCATTATCCTCTTTATTTAGCTAGGATCTACTAGTACAGCTAGTAGAAGTATCTGTACATTTACATCTGCATAGTGTATTTTTCTTAAGGCGGAACTGTCACAAAAAAAAAAGACACCTGCCTTTACAGGTGGAAAGCCATTGATCAGTGCACGATCCTGGTCCAGTGAGTTCTGCACATCTTACTTCTTCTTCCCAGCGCTGACTAAGCACCAACTTCTTCTTCCTTTATCTGGTGACGTCACCCAATCCCGCACTGCAGGTACGAGATTGGGTGAGACGCACCTTTCTGTTAATGTAAAAAAAATCTACGATCTCACTGAACTTTTTTTTCTTTCTTTGGGTAGCCCAAAGTCTTTTGGGATATGAAGAAGAAAGGGGAGGTCCCCAATTTGGCAGGGGGACGGGTGAGTATAGGAAAAACACAAAGGTTTTTGATGTTGAAGAAATGCTTATTCTTAATGCTCATTAAATGGGTATTCTTTTATTTTTTTTTATGTATAAAAATACTTAAAATTTTAGGACAGGCAATGTCCCTTCTGAAATGAAATATTTTTACCTTCATGTTCACTATATATTTTTTTACAGGTACACGGAGCTGTGCATATGCAATTTGGATTGTAATAGTAGAATAGGATCAAGCAGGTAGGAATATTTTATTGCAGAAGGGTTCAAATTTTTATTGTTAGGGTTTAGTTTCCTTTTTTTAAATATTCTGCAAATTTAATGAATTAGTATTTTTTTTAATTGGATTTTTCCAAAAAGCATATTTGAATACTTGCAGTGAATAAAATGTACAATTATCTGTAAATGTATATACTTGTATTTAGGTCATATGAAGGCTGTGATCTACATACAAACAAAACTATGTGGAATGACTTATTCTCCTTTAGTCATGTAGCTCTTAATGATCAGTGGAGCAATGGGAGCTCTGTGATTGGACGAGAGTAGGACAGAACATTGATTGCACCATTAAGCAAAAAAGAGAACTCTCACTGTATTAGGCTGCAATTTTTTTTTATTTATTCTTATTGTCTTTCTGTTTGCAACACTAAGCAGCCATACCCTTGCATTATAAATATGCACATTGGACTAGAAATATTTTATTGTTAGCCATGTACTCATTTTGAATATCTTTTGTAGATGTCTACGCATTCAACAAAGAGCTACAAACTTCTCAGTTGGCAACTAATAAATTGAATGTGAAAGATATACAATTGACAGGTGACCTAGAAAATTGTACTAAAATATGTTCTGATAAAATTGAGAGTCTTGCCGTCAAACATCAGTACAACTTTCGAGACAGAGTTGCAGTGGAGTACACCATGTTTTATTGTGAAGCAGATGAAGTGGGAAACCGTAAACTTCAAAAGAGTATGCAACATACGTCAAACAATGGCAGCATTGTAGATGCCCCCAAATGCAGCACTAAAAAACTACATACATTAAAAGATAAATCTTTACCAGGTGACCTAGAAAACAGTGCAAAAACATCCACTAATAAAAATCAGAGTCTGCCTCCCAAACGTCAGTACAACTTCCGAGACAGAGTTTCAGTTGATTACAACATGTTGTATGAGGATGACGTGAGGCAACATAAATCTCACAAGAGTTTTCCAAAGAAGATACAGTATGGCAAATTTCAATTAAAGTGTGCCGAGTACACCTGTAGTGAATGTGGGAAAAGCTATAGTCAAAAAACAACTCTGATGAAACATCAGATGATCCACACTGGCATTTCCATTTATGTTTGTTCAAAGTGTGATAAGTGTTTTACTCAACGCTCTAACCTCAAGAGACATGAGAGATCTCATTCGGTGGAGAAACCATGTGTCTGTTCTTACTGTGGGAAGGGCTTTACTGAAAGTTCATCATTACACAAACATCAGAGAATTCACACTGGACTTAAGCCATTTGCATGTTCAGAATGTGGCAAGACCTTCAGCATTTGTAACTATCTTATTGTTCATCAAAGAACTCACACAGGTGAAAAGCCATATGTCTGTGCAGATTGTGGAAAGAGCTTTACTCAAAGTTCCCATCTTATTACACATCAGAGAACGCATACAGGCATTAAACCATATGCTTGCATAGAATGTGGGAAAGGCTTTACTTCTAGTTCCCATCTTATCACTCACCAAAGGACTCACACAGGGGAGCGGCCTTACAATTGTGGGGAGTGTGGGATGGCCTTCAAACATAGTACCCACCTTGTTCTGCACAAACGCAAGCATACTGGTGAGCGGCCTTACCAATGCCCTAAGTGCCCACAGATGTTTGCACAAAGGCCTCAGCTTCTAAAACACCAACAAAAACGTCATTAATTTGAACCAACCTAAGATTAAAGTGTTATCTTATGTCCACTTTTGAATCACCTCTTATTTATTTTTCTTTGTAATATACTGAACAAAAAGTATATTAAAAAAACAAACAGAAGAAGCACCATTGCATCACAGCTTAGGTCTTACAAAAAACCTTCCAAAGCCCCGGAGGTTCAATGCACCCTGCATAATCCATGGAAAGGTTCTCAGTCCTTCTTTAAAATTGCAGAGCAGAATGAATTTTTTTCCACAGTCGTTGAACTGTGATAAGCATTCTCAAATCACAAAGAAGGAAAGAAATTGATATGCAAATATTCTAAGTACAATAAATGTGCAAAAGAAATTTCATAATGTACATAGACATGTTAAGAAAACAAACCTATAAAATAGTACTACATACCTAGTTTGACAGTAACATCCTAGTCAGGGTTAAAATTCCTCTTAAAATGGGAGGCTTTACCACTTAACTTTAACATGTGGTGTGGGCTTTACATCACTTATTTAAAAAATGTTCAAATTTCATAAAATATGTGTACATAGAAATCTGTTAACTGTGTTTAAATAATATATGCTTGCCCATGAAAACTTTGTTAAATAGTGTTACACTCCTTTCTTCTCAAATTGTGTACCTCACATAACAAATATTTGCACTAATTTTGTGCACACAAAAGTTGACACTGTTGTTATACAAGTCTAAAATAGTATGGTATAAAAAAATAGAGACTTTTTCTTTTGGAGACACAATAGAAGGTGAGTTAATACTTTGTCAGGTTTCACTTTATAGGCCTCCCCTTCAGACTGCCTAAATCATCCCAGGCATCTTATAATTGCTAAATCATGCAAGTTATGGAAATCGACCACCCTTTTACACTTTTGTAATGCTGACAAGCCCCCTAATGCACCTCCTTCACTTAAATGGCATAGGCTTCTACAGTAGGAAGTGAGAAGCTACAAAAGCTTGGAACAGTAGGAAGTCCTTTTCATACAAGTTTTACTTCTGTTATGTGCTTATTTTTTTGTCCAACAGTGTGAAGAAAGTGGAGGAACACTCCTGTTATGGCTGCAGAGAAAGAGATTGAGGATTTTGTTACATAACACATCTAGTAAGACAGAACACATGACAGTAGTATGAACTTTATGAAGGGGTACCACTTCATTTTCCTGTCTTTTAATATAATCAGCCTAATAATAAAGTACACACTTATAAGACATAATTCTGACCTTACCACAGCCACCATGCTGCTTAAAAAAGTGCCGGTGTGGGACAGAAGGTGGGAATGGGGGACAGTTTGTGTTTGATCGTTGGATTTGGGCTTCAGTAATTAAAATTTCCTATATTAGGGTGCAACAGACCTATGATTGTTATTTGTCCATAATGCTAGGGTAAATGTTTTTCTGTGAGATATTTTTTACATCTTGATTTGTCAAAGTATAAATAAGTGGGTTAAGCATGGGAATTGTAACCGTGTACAACACAGAAAATTATTTCCATAGAGAGCTTGAATACTGTGATGGTCTCATATGCATGATCAGAATCTTCCCATAGAGCAGAACAACAACTGTGAGGTGAGACACAAGTGGAAAAGACCTTGTTTCTGAATGGGCTGAACTAATCCCTAATATGGTAGAAATAATGTAAATTAAATGTAAATGCTATGAGAGAACCAAAAATTAGACTAACAGCCTGATTTATTAAAGCTATCCAATGCTGGAGAGGATACGCTTTCATCCAGCAAACCTGAAATGGATCTGGTCCAGGATTGAAAACAAACAGGGCAAACAAATAGCAAATTACTTTTAGGAAATCCATTCCAGGTTTGCTGGATCACCCAGCTTCACTGATGAAAGTTGAGTCTTGGAGAGCTTTAATAAATCAGGGCCATCATCTCAATTAACATTGTGCCAAAACATGAATATTTGACTAAAACTGAATAATTACAATAAAATTTCTAATGATATGTGAACCACAGAAAGGCAGTTTTGATATAACCATTGTATGGGTCTTTGTATCTAGAAACCCTATGGTCCAGGATAATACTGCTAACAGAAAGATAGATTGCTTATTCATTAGGAGTAGATAATGGAGAAGATCGCAAATTGCCACATAACGATCATAGCTGTTTGCTTTAGATGGGCAGATCAATGCCCTTGGTTACATATTATTGGTACATTATGAACAAAGTACAAAAAATAAAACGGTTCATATACAGTAGTTGGACGCTAGATGAACGTTACCTGGTTCATTTACAATATTTGGCCTCTGGTAGATACATTGGTTTTATTTACAAGCAAGGCTATTAAATGATAATTATGAGCAAACACTGCTTTTGCTTTTTTTGAATTTTTTTGAAAATATGAATTTTCCTGAATTGTTTGCCTTGATTATTTTATCTGATTAAACATGAAGATCAATATTTTTGCTTATTCAGTCTTCAAAATGGAAAAAAAAACTAGAAAGAAGCACAAATGTCGCTTTCTTGAACCACAGAGCAGTATGAATGAAAATGTCTTACATATAGCTATCTAAACATTAAATACCAAAAAGGGGGTTATCCTTCCCACTCCTTCAATTTACAACCCCTAAGCACTTAGCATATTGTGAAGTATACGATACTAAGAAAAGGGCTTCAAGGCTATTTTTCAAATACTGTATTTCATATAGCAAATGTTATTATTCATCAAGTCAGTGGTATGTATATCCATCTCTCATTATATAGTCATGAGTTGGAGATTGTTAAGCTTAACATAGATAACCTACTCTAGGTATCAGTATTAGCATATAGCGTTATTAGGCCAATATATTGTCCTGTTACCCGACACGTTCAACTACAAGGCTTCCTCTGGGTTATGTAACTAACGTGTATGTTCTAATAGTAAGAAAATTAATACAGTCAGTAATATAGTGTCTAATGTTGATATACAGTTAAATTTGTCAGTAACAAAATTCAATAACCAAATCTTACAAGGCGATGCCAGGTGGTGGCATTGGCAGGCTATCTTCCATCTCCAAAAAAAGGCTGAAGTCACTGCAAAGCTAGGGACAGTTTGGAGCTGGTAATAAAGGTAGCTAGGATTAGGAGTATACAAATAAATAACACAGAGAGTGCTTGCCACTTTCAGCTACTAATGAGAAAGTGCTTGCTTGTTAGTTTGTGCGTCAAGTAATGACTGCGCGTATGATCTCATCTGGGGCTGTGGCGCTATAGGTGAATGTGAGTTTTTTTTTTTTTAGTTTACTTCTGCTTTAAACACAGGCACTTTTCCCCATGGTTGCTAATACAGTTTGGCAGCTTGTCCTATCTTATATTTTGACTGTTTACATGTTGACTGTCAACGAAAGTAGCCCTCACAAAAGACCTGACACTGGTGGTTCCTTGACCCAAACTACACCTCTTGGTCTGGATCAAAAGCTCAACAAACCATGGGTGGGAAGAGGGAGGGCACCAGAACCACTACTTAGCAGACTACCAGTAGTAGCAGACAGAAGGAGGTGGCATTATGCATGTTTTCATAGGATAGTTAGAAGCAGATTCCGATCAGCTAAGCTTTGCCCCTTGTAGAAAGTCTGGCTCATTTATCATCTCAGTCGCAGCCCTGGAACCAGGAATTACTTTGTTCCCTCCACAACACTGTGGCTGTGGGTGATCAGGCAAATATTATTTAACATCCACCTTAGCAAGTATGGCAGGTTGGATACTTAACCTCCTGGGCAGTTCATTTCTGTCTGGATATATATGTCTAAAAGCAGCAGCTTGTCTTTTATGAAAATGTATTCTACAGTATAATATATTAGTATAATATAGTTTGTAAAATGAAATCATGTCAAAATAATACATTAAATACATTTAATAATAAACTTTGACATGATTTTGTGTTTCAAGCTTTATTATACTCATTATGGAAAAGGTTTTCTGGGACCCGCGGGAGAATTATGTCCTGTATAAATTAGGGTGCCCCTATGTCTCACCAAGTCCAGGCCCTTTTCCATCCCATGGTCTAGTTGGCCAAATAGGGTTATGGGCTTAAGCCCATTTAGTGCCAGTCTATTGAACCTTGAACCCCTGTATTCATATATAATGTGTATGAGCATTCACTACTACTATTATTATTTTTATCATATGATTGTTAAAAACTATTTATTATGTTATTCCACATCCTTATACTTTTTAAAAAAAAAGGAAAATTATTGACCTCTTTGATGTTTTGCACTTTTTTTTTTGTTGAATTCATATATTTATTTTAAATTTAAATCTTGCGTGGTTATACTTATTTTTTTTGATTACTTTGTTTACTCTTTTTTCCATTTTTATTGCCTGTGTAATTTTTCCAGTATATGTTTTCCCTGTCCTGTTCTCTTGTCCTCCTTGTTTTTTATCCTTTTTTCCTCTGCTTGATTCCCCTCCCTTTGTTTCTCCTCTCTCTCCTCCCTCTTCCTCTTCTATTTCCTTGGGGTTTCCCAAGGCGCATCTCCTCATGTTTGGCCACGCCTTCCGTCGTTGGGTTTCCCCACGCCACATGCAAATTTGTGTCAGTGGCGGCAGTGTCCTAATAACTGCCAGGGGGCGGATACCAGTGGGTGTGTACAATGACCTAATCGTCAGGAAAGTTTCACTTTCACTTTGCGTATGAATGCAGCATGTCATCTACTGCAGCCTTACATCTCTCCCTGTACAAACCCCCATATCTCCTGAACAGTGTGTCCTACCCACCTGAAATTTTCAGGGTACATAGGGGACCCTCATAGCTAGTATCCCAAATTTCATCTCCACACCTTTAGTAAATTACAAAATATGGGGGTCATAATTATAAAAAGTAGTGAAAATTGAACATCAGGGTTGCTGTTTAAAAAATGAGTGTGTCTAGAAGCCCAAAATTAAACAAACAAATTAGGGACCCCCAGGGCCACTTACATAGCAAGGAGGTGCCACCCCCAAATTTATACCTACCTGTCACAAAACTAGAAAATGCTCATAATACAGTACACTGTCCCCTTCCATACTTTGAACCCTAATTTCCCAAGAACAGTGTGGTGCAGGTGAACAAAATCATAGATGCAAGTGGGGGACACCTGTAGATAACAACTCCTAAAATTTCATTATTAGGCCATTTCCAACTCTGGCTCTGGAAGCTGGATATCTGCTTCCCTCCACCTGCGTCATATCCTATGATGCCTGTGCACGTGGGATGCCGATTAGTGGGTCCCATGATATTCTGGCATTAGGTGAATATAAGAGGTGGTAAAAGCATCTAGCACCCTTAGCAGAACTCACATTTGGGGTCTGACTTTTGGTGGAGGTGGACTCCTTGTATCCTGATTCCTACTTTACTTACCAACGCTGGTACTTCAGGTTTCTCTCCTTTCCTGCTTATATAAGTACATGCTTCATTACATCCCTGTACATCTAATTTGCTTTTGACATAATTTATATTATTCTTTTGTGTTCCCATAATATGGGCTCTGGTTCCCTGAGATAATTTTGTTGATTTAATGCACCCTTTAACTATTGTACACTGTGGGATTATATGTGGATAGATGTTGTTCTTCTCTCTCCCCGTTTGCTTTATATGAAAATCCCTTTCTCTTTTTCTCCTTTCTATACACAAGTTATTTTTACTAATAAAAAGGAAAGCAATAGTTCTTTTTTATATGTGCATGTACATAATGACCAGTATATATACATATTGATATCTATAGATATGCCTCTATTTATTTATTACTCTTACAGTTGCTGATTGACTTATCAACAGTATGCTGGGTTGATTCTCCAAATTCACATGACATAATATCAAATTATGTAGCTATATCTATGGGATTTTACCTTTTTTTATGAATTGAGTCCCCCTCCTTCACGGCGGCAGGTTTTCTCCCACCTCTTGTACCACACCATTTGCCAGGCCTCGTTGCACTATTGATACTTTGTGGTATGTACATACAACAAAATACTATCATTTTTTTTCTCTTTTTGTTTCTTTTTTTCAAATATTGTATATGCTTTATGAGATATACATATAGGTGATAACTAATCATGTGCTCATCCGTATTGTATTTTTAGTGCGCTCAATTTGTTGATGATCTGTACATGTAAAATCCCTGATAAAGCAGATTACTTCTGCGAAACGCGTTGGATTGTCAAAATTTGTTACATTATCACAATAGGTATAGATACTCTGGGGTTTTGGAAGAGATTGAGCACTTTTAATCAGGGTCTATAAATACATCAACCATGTGTATCGGGTGGAGTAAATTTGGACCGCTTTTATGGATGTTGAAACAAGTCCTTTTTTATTAAGTTTAAAAAAGTTTTTATAAAAAAATATTTTAAAAAAATTACGGTCTATTCACACTGCCTTGAAAGTCCCACCAATAGGATTTGTTCTTTATGTTCTTAATTTATTATACTCATACTATTATATTATACTGTAAAATACATTTTCATGAAAGACAATGTACTGCTTTTAGACATATAATTCCACTGTATTACATTCAATGCAGTTATTTTGTATTGAATGCAATACAAAATAATTTGAAATTCCCGTTGCGCCCCTGGAGACGGCTATACAGACCGACTCACCGAGGATGGCAGGGCAATGGAGGACGCCGATGGGACCAGGTAAGGCTGTATTTTTTTAGCTACCACGAGTGTGGCTCAGGGTTACCATTTCCAGCTGTTTTTTTTTTTTTTTACCCTGAGCCACACTCCGTCTAACTGCTCGGGAGGTTAATTTCACAGTGACTAAAGTATCGTTGATATCAGGTAGATAACTATTGGATAGTAACACTCTTGCTTGACACACTTCACAGATCCTTGCTATTTCAGTAAATGTGGGGAATTTTTGAGCCTTCTGAGAGGGAGACAAAACTTGTGTCTTGTGAGGTGTATACCAAAGCCTCATCTCTTCAGCAGGCATTTCTCCTTTCCCCACTGCATCAGTCCTCAGCCTTTTTATCTTCGCAAACACTTTTGGACTCAGCAGCAGTATCATTGCCACCGCGATGAGTAGGACTAACGTAAGCCTCTTGGACATGATAGGTGTTTAATTACAGCTGTGACAGAAGGATGAGGGCAGGAAGTAAGAATATCCAGGTAGGGCACGGTATCATCTGGCATGCGCTAAAGTGCCATTTTTTTTATCTAAGTGCTGTTTTGTCCATCCTCAAGTGTCATGTCACAGAGTGTTTTCAGTGCAGTAAGTAGTGCCACCCCAGCAGCAACACAATTAAAGGTAAATACATTGGGGTCTATTTTTAAATATTTTGCCCAAGATTTACTCTTTAACTTTTCTCAAAATGTACAGTTTTCTCACTGAATTCAAATGGAAAAAATTTATGAATTTTAAATAAAAGTGGGTACACATTTTCCAAATAATTCCAATGCATATGTAAATACTGGGTAAAAGTAAGATGAATTTTGCTTGAATAAATATAAATGATCATATTTATTATTAGGTGTGATTATTTAAGAATTATTATCACAAAATACTGCTTTAGGTTCAGGCCTTGCAGCTGCATCTATACAGGCACACCAGAGGGGTTCATTTTTTTAACTTTCTTTTTTTAAAAAATCAACTTGGGATTGAGCATCCACAGAGCAATTTGTAAAGCAGCATATCACAATGTGAAACAGTTCAGCTTTGAAAAAAATGTATCTGCTAAAAAACATATTTACCTGCTGCACATGCACTTCCCCTGCAGATGTCTGGATTAAAGCGGACTTAAACTCAACATTTTTACTTCAACATTTTTTCCCCCTTCACAGTGGCTACGTCACTTGATCTCGCACCTGCGCAGTGCGAGATCGGGTGACAAAGAAAGAAGACTGAAGATGGTGGCACCCGGGCAGAAGACAAAAAGGAATTCCAGGACAACGCAGGATTGGATTGTTTGAAAGACCAGCGCCCTCGAGGGGCCTGCAGAATTAAAGGCGTGATTTTTTTGTTTTTAGTTTAGTTCCGCTTTAACTAAACTCCTGCACATCTGGAGTTGGGAGTCAATCAAGATGGCTGGACAGTCACATGGCAGTGTCCGTATCAGAACACGGACAGGCGGCTGCAATTAAAAAAATATTGGGCAGGTAAAGTTATTTTATTTAAGAATGTACAAATGATCTGCCTGATTGCAGTTTTTTAGTTTTTGGGTTGAGTTCTGTTTTTTTAGAACATTAAAAGGTATGGACCATATGCAACTTTGTTGTTGCAATAGATCGTGATGGTATAGGTTTTCAGTATCTGAAGGACGGAAAGTTTGGAAAAGTTATAACAGATGCTAAACTGAAAGCAAGCATTTTTGTTGGTCCCCAAATCCACAATTTGATGCGTGATGCCACATTCAGAGACAAAATCAACCCACTTGAACTTGCTTTTTGGGATTGTGCTAGTTGCACAAAACTTTCTGGGTAACCAGCAAGATGGAAACCATGCTGAACTTGTGAACAACATGCTAACAGCATACCATCAATTTGCCTGCCAAATGCCACTTAAAATTAATTTCTTACATTACCATCTGCACTTCTTCCCACAAAATTTGGTTAATGTGAGTGATGAACAAAGGCAAAGGTTCCCCCAGGACATTTCTATTATGGAAACAAGATATAAAGGCCGGTGCAACCCCAACATGATGGGTGACTACTGCTGGTTTCTACAATGGGAGACAGCGGAGAGCCACAAATTCAAAAGCAAGTGCCTGAAACACTTCTGAATTAAAATAAATTGTGTGTAATTGTATATGTTGATGCAACATAAAACTAAGTTTTTGTAATGTCATGGAACTATGAGGCAAAAGTTAGTTTTGTACAGGGATTACATAGTAACTGCGGAACGAGATAATCGCGTCTATACGCGTAATTAACGTAAGATCCTGACGTTCTAGGCAGAATCGGACTTCAGATTTGGATTCAGCGTACTTGATTTAGTATAGGACACTAGGATTAGATTAAGTAGCAGACAATACATTTTTTTTCTTGTGATGCATTGAAATCATACACACACTTTCACACACAACCCTTCTGAGAGGAGGGAACAGTTGCCATAGAAACCGTCCACGAGGTTATTCTCACATCTTGGCATGCATGGGCTGCCTGCAATGTGATTGGCTGAGCTCAGGATTTGAGGTTAGTATCGAACATTTCATGTACGTCACTTCTTGTGCACGCTGGTGTAGGAAGCTGCTGCTGGGGGTTGATGTCCTGTAATCAGAAGAAGCAGATTCAACGTTTTTTAATAGCTGTCAGGTAGGAGAAAATCATTGGTTTAATCAATAGTCATGTTTATTTTAAATGTAAAGAAGTGAAAGACCTGGTATTGATACGAAAAGTACACTATTATCGTACATTCAGTTATGCATATTTAAACAACAATTGTTTATGTTTAAATATGTTAGTTTTTGAAGTATGAAAAGCGAGGCTGAATCATTCAGAAGAGGTATTTTACATGTGAGGATGTGTGTAAAATGCACAAACTTGAATAAATGTATTTTCATTGTTTAGCAAGATTACTTGTTTCTGGCTCTGATTCTGGATGTTGAAAAATAAACCTGAAGAAATCAAACCATCAGGTTCTTGCTAGAGAAGTGACAACATATTCTGCTCACTAGTATTTTGTATACTCTTCCGCTGTCACTGTCTTAATCGTTTATCGCTTCCATTTGTATTTTTATAGTGGTGGTTATGCTTTTTATGTAAAGTATGAACAAACAGTAAAAATACTGGCTTCATGATATTTCTTTTTCACTACCGATTCTAACATTGAGATGCCGGCTGAATGTTTTCTGTTTTACCTTTAAAATTATTTTTTATTATCACAGCACCAAATTGCTCAAGTCCAGCTTTAGCCCAAAACTTTCTTCTGGATCTTGTGTATCGAGTGGTAGTTCCAACAACAAAATGGATGTGTCTAAGGCAATAGTAGTAGTACTTCTTACTACTAAGCGTCACAATGTGCCTCCAGTCTTCTGGGTTTGATATACAAAACACTTTCTGAAAGCCAAGGATGTGATAGCCATACCCCATTGGGCTGTGTTTCTGAACCAGGGTTCTATATGTTAAAAAACAGATTGGTTGGGGTTCCTTCAGCAAAAGATTATTTGTGCTTCTCAGGTCAGTTTAGCCAAAATGATCATTGGTTTTAGTTATTTTTAAGGGTGACAATCTTCCCAGTGCCCAGCAATGTAAGAGGCATTCCTCCCACTGACCGCCACACTAATATTCGGTAAGTTGTGGATATAATATTTATAGTACGGGTTCCTTAAAACCTGGATGCCTGGATCAACTAGAATTTTTCTAGTTGCTAGTAATTGAGCATTCAAATCATAAACAGGATCAGCAAATTATAATGTAGAGAGAGATGAAACAATGCAAGAATTACCTCAGCAACAGCCAGGGGTTATTTTTTTTTTTTCTTTATTAGGCATAACACACTTGGTTAGTAAAATAGTATACATTTTTTATGTGATTTTTTTTTCCTCAGAATGCCAAGGTCAAAGACCACAGGAAAAAAAAGTCTAACGACAAAAGTACTTCCTCAGACGCTTGCTGCAAAAAGAAAGGAAACCTTTTTTCAAGTTACAAAACCGGTGGTGTTAACTGTTTATATATCCTTTTGTTTTTAATTAAGCAGTCTTGTAGTTTATAGGACCTAATGTAAAATGCACACTTTTAATGGTAGTCTCTAGGTTTGTTTGTTTCAATAAGCTAATAGCACTGTACCTCAGGGTTTTTTTTAGTGTTTTTAAAGTTCACTATTCATGGCAAAATGTATTAGTACAATGTCCTTAAGTACCACCAACAACAGTGTAAAACATGAGCCTACGTGAATAGATTCAAATTGGTGGGATAATTTAGGTAAGTTCCCATTTTCAATGGTATTGGTAAATCTAAAAGCCATAAAATGGGTTGATTTTGTTTTTTCAATAGATAACATGTTAGATTTGATATGAATATTCTAATGTAAATCTGTTGAAAACCATGGTATTCCCAGGCATTGGTTGATTGATATATCAGTCAAACATTGATATGAAATTAGTGCTTTATAACAACCAACAGCCAATGGGAGTATTCGCTGTCATTTTCAGTAGAAATCCAACTCTGCTGTTTGTTGTTGTAATCAGTAGGGAGTGATCTCATTGGCTTCAGGCTGTTTATATATACATATATCCCTATTTAACCACCTAGATGGAGGACGACGCTGGATGAGCACAGGGGGACCAGGTAAGTGAAAAATCTCGGGCTTAACCATCCTTGCAATTTTTTTTTGCCCGAGCGAAGGTCGGGCTTAACTGCAAGGAGGTTAATGTACAGTGCTGCAAAATATGATGGTGCCATATAAATCCTGTTTATTTAATAATGTAAGGGAGCCATATACCTTACCAAAAGATCTGCATTTCTCTCCATTCAGTTTTGTCTATAGATATTTGGTAACACAGATTTTTGGTTACTCGGATGGGCATAATATCCAATAGGAAACAATTGTGATTTTATCACCTTCTCCACAAAAGGGCTCATAAAATGTCATAAAATGGCTTAAGTGCACATAAATATACAGAGATTTCCGAAAATATGAGTATATACAAGCATAGTAGCAGTCATTCAAGTATAAACATTGGCAAGTTCCATATCGCAGAGTAACCCATCTCGAGGGCAATAATGTTGTTAGCTGTAGACTAAAGAGGGGGTTAAATTTACTTTCTACTGGAAGTAAAGGAAATGTGTATTTTATCAGTTTTCAGACCTGTTCTTTATAATAAACTTATTTTCAACAATTTTTAGCCCCCTACATACTTTGAAGACATAGCCGTGTATTTCTCAAAGGAAGAATGGCAGTACCTAGAAGCAGATCAAATAGACCTTTATCGACAAGTAATGATTGATAATTACCAAATAATCCACTCTCTGGGTAGGTTAAATGTTTTTTTCTTTGATAACTACATACAATGTTTAAAATAAGCAGAAATAAACTTTTGTTTTTATCACATGTTTATTATCTAGGCGATTCTAAATATATATTAGCTTAAAAAAAAAGTTATAGGCCATTGTATACGAATGCTGGTAAATAAAGGGTACAGGCAACACTGTGGGGTTTATTTATAAAGCAGGCAACACTGTGGGGTTTATTTATAAAGAAGTAAATCTGACATTCAGAAAAACATTCTGTGTTGTACCAAATCCATGTGTTTTATTTGAAGTGATTTGATTCTCCACTAGAAAATGTTTCAACGAATGATAGACTAGCTGTTTTTTTTTTTTGTTTGTTTTTTTTTTTATAGACCACTAAGAGGCTGGTTTGCAAGCATCGCACTTCCACAAGTGAGCCATAAAATGTGGGCTTTGGTGTTTGTAGCCGAGTAGATTATAAAACGGGAAGCCTGCTATGCAGTCCAATATTAATATTCCCCTAATATGTTAGTTACATACACAAGCACTCATATAAAAAATATGCCATAACATTGTTCCCCCAGATTTTTTTTTTAAGTGGGTGGTGGGAAGCTGTAGCTGGGTGGTCAAAAAGTTGGCGGGGCAAGACACATCAAGATTTGTCCTCTTAGGGTTTGTTTAGGTTTTTATGCCCTAAGTATCCAGTAACCACTAAAATTGTGTTAGTGGTCTACCTACCCCTATACTTTGTTTCATCTTTCTAATGCTTGCCCCCTAATATGTCCAATTTTTCATTTTTTTTGTATTATGCCCAAATAGTCCAGTGGTTTTGTTAAGATTGAAATCCCATACAGTAGTGTTAATTAAATAGTTAGGCTTCACATTAGAAGTAACATTTACTGCTGCCAAATGACTACTGGCAACTGATAGGCACCTGGGATTTATAACAGGTGTTGACTGCTAGGCTTCTTCAGGCCTAGCTGTTTTTCAAGCTGCAGTGGTTTCTGGCCGAGGAAGCAGTAGATGCATCCTTACTGCCAGTGTAAATTCAACGAACTTCAGATGTGCCCCTAGGGCTAAATCTCGTTGAAGCACAACTTTTGTGGTGGAAAATAAATCACTTGCCTTTAGCAATGACAAGTCCTTAATCTGTTCACAAACTGAGAACAGCGAGTCCAGGTTCTTCCTCACATCACCTGATAGTATGATACTGCACCGTGCAGATTTGATATCAGATGACATATCTTCCTAAAAATGTGAAAAAAAAAAAAAAACGAGATGAAAAAAATGCAGAACTTAGGCATTCGTGAGATTGAACATTTTTTTTTTTGTTTTCATTATAAGAAAGCCCCAGATGTAGAAGGAGCAGTCAGATGCAATTATGCCAGAAAGCTGTGGGTTACCCCCTGTAAAAAAAGTGTTTTAATTTGCAAAAACAATTGCTAATTATTCATGAGAGATAGTGCGTTTGAAAACTAATTTAAATTAATGGATTTTTTTAGCTCTGTGTACACAAAGGAAAATGGCAGAGCAAGTCCAAATGTCACTGCCTTAAATGAGCCACAATGGTTCAAAACTGATATGAATGAGAAACAGTTAGATAAATGTACGGTTGATAAAGCACCAGGACCTGATGGATTACATCCACATGTCCTCATAGAGGTGAGCTCAGTTATTTCAGATCCATTCTTTTTAATTTTTGGAGATTCTTTTAATCTCTGGTATGGTACTATAGATTGGAGTAAGGCCAATGCGGTTCATGCAGGTTCACTGATGTAACTGTATCTTGTCCAGCCTTGGAAAGCTTTAAAAAATCTAGCTCATTGTTTCTAATTTTTAGAGACTGTTTAATCCCTGGCATGTTACCAATGGATTGATCAATTTGGTACCAATCTTTAAAAAGGGAGCAAAGTCATTACCAAATAACTACAGACCGGTAAGTCCAACTTTTATAGTTGGAAAGATACTAAAGAGTTTGATAAAGATCCACATAGAGGAGTTTCTGCTGGAAAATAATATCATACGTGATAGCATGGTTTTAAGAAAGACCAAAGTTGTCAAACAAGTTTTCTCTCCTTTTATGAGGAAGTAAGTAAACGGGTAGACAGTGGAGTAGCAGTTGATATAGTGCAAAAGATTTTGACATAGTACCCCACAGATGGTTAATGTGAAAGTTAAGGCCTATAGGGTAAAAAATCTGCAAATGGATAGAGAACTGGCTTGAAGACCGCATCCAGAGAGTAGTGAATAATTTCTCTCCAATTAAAATACTCTAAATGGTCCAGAGTTATTATTGGTGTACCCTAAGGTTCATTGTTGGGACCTTTACTTTTTTTTTTGTTTGTTTTTTTAATTGAATTTTTATTGAACAAACTTATAAATATATATATATATATATAAAGAAACAAAAAGAATATTACAAACAAATTACAAACAGGAATAAATAGGTTCTTTCTAGATTTATTACAACAGCTAACGAAGCTTAACAGAATAAGATAGCCAGGGAATGATGAACATTCCAATATATAACAGGAAGTGCCAAAAAAATCCCAATAAGGATCTGCATCTCTCCTAGTACGTGCAATGGCAATGAAGGGAGGTAGGTGTGAAACCGTGTCTGAGTGCAGATTTTGGCATGACGAGATCTCTGAAAGTGTGGCTATCATAGGAAATAAAATGTCAGGGGATCCAATACCTTTTGTTAGAAACCCAAAGGGGAGGGGGGGGGGATTATGTGGCCAGGTTTCCTAAATGTTATACAGAGTTATTACCCTAGAAAACTTGAGTAGTAAGTATCCCAATCCTCCCATGTGCGGTGACATTTTTCTTTGTTGTTCGTTAGCAAGGCTGTGAGTTACTCAAATAGATGAACTTCCTGAATATGTTTTTATAGGTCTTCCATAGAAGGAGATAAGGTAGCTTTACATTTAGAGGGGATCAGTGTATGGGCTTCTATAATAATATGATAGATAAGCTTATGTATGGGTTTAGGTGGAGCAGTTATCAGGCCTTTGTAATAGGTAAAGAGATCTAAAGTATCTAATGATGTGTGATGTCTGGGAGTAGTTGATTGACTCCTTTCAAAAAATCTTGGATAGGGGGGCAGTACCAAAAAATGTGTTCAAGATTACTTCTATGTCCCCCACGGCGCCAGCAGGTAGGGTTTGTAACTGGAAACAACCGATGAAGCACTTCTGGAGTGTAGTACCACTGGAAAATATTTTGTAACACGTTTTCCTTGTAAATTGTACTGATACAGCTTTTATGTGCTGGCTCCCAAATCTCTGACCTAATTTCTGTATCCAATGTCTGACCCAATATCCTCTCCACTGTGAGCATATATGCAAATTTTACAGTTGGGGTACGAGTAGTAGTATGTAAAAGGTGATAGATGGAGGAGATGAAACCCTAAGAATACAGACCCTCCACACATAGCCTTTTAAAGGGGGTGCTGTCCCAAAACCTGGAGGAGAATTGAAGGGAAAGGGCATAATATCTTTTTTGTAGCTAAGCATAGAAAGAGGTTTGAGGTAGCTCACACTTTTCCCTGAGCTCAGGGAAAAACGGCAGTCTCCACTCCACTGGGTGCAGTAAGTGTTTAGGGTGAAATAGTACTTTTTGCCTCCAAGGGTTTGATATGGCTGCTGAGATGCTATTGGGTATCTGCTGTGTATAGATGTCAACATGTATTTTGATATACAGAGCTTCTATTTGTGCCGCATAAACACCAAGTAAATCACTATCTGTAAGTGACAAAAAGGAGCTCACAACATGACATTGGGATGTACTGGGGCAATTCAACGCTCCTCTAATTCCCTCCAAATGCTAGATGGTCAGAGCGATGTCCATGCAGGCAGGTACCGTAATTGAGTGATCAGGTAATATTTTTGGAAATCCAGGGCCCCCAAGTCTCCCATTTCTCTAGGGGTACATAAAATTTGTTTAGCCATTTTGTGCCATCTGTATGCCCACTTGTGCTGGTACCGTGACTGGGAGAGTTTAGAATAGATAGATGAATTTCAGGAGTAGCATTATTTTCACTCATGTGATCCTCCCAAGTAGAGTGAAAGGGTGGATCCTCCATTTACTTTAAGAAAGACTTAAAGCTGGGGGGGGGGATTTTAGAATACAGTTGATTATGTGTAGAGGTTATCTGAATCCCTAGGTAGTGGTTAAAATGATTCCTCCACACAAAGACACAAAGGAATAATGGTCATGTAAAGAGGAAAGCAACAACAGGGGCAAATGGAGGGGTAGTGCCTGTCTTTTGTGAATTGATTTTGTATCCCTAGACCTCTCCATACACTCAAATTCACTTCATAAATTTGGGAGGGTAGTGAGAGGCTGTGTTAGGGTGAGGAGGACATCATCTGCGTATAGCGATAACTTTTTTCGAGTATTTTTCTCAATTTTATACCCCCTGAATGTTGGGATTGGCACAAATGCTGCCAGGAGCTCAATACAAAAGGCAAATAATATAGGCAAAAGGGGGCAACTCTGCCGCCTTCCTTTCAATCAAAGGCTTTCTCTGCGTCCAGGCTAAAGACCAAGGAAGTTGTTTTGCGTTTATTAGGTATAAAATCAATACGTGACAGTATGGAATAAACCTGTTTGGTCCCCATGGACAACAGAAGGAAGAAGTTTAGAGAGACTGTTTGCTAAAAGTTTTGTAAAAGTTCAAAAGGGCTACTTTTGTATCCTTGCCAGATTTTAGGACCACTGTAATATGAGAATTTAACATTGAGGAAGGGATTGGTTGGCTGTTCATAAAGTCATGAAAAAAGTCTAATAGGTGGGGCAGTAAGTCAGGTAAGAAGTTTTGGGATGGTGAAACCTCCAATTATCATAAAGATGGGGATGCCCGATAAACTGTAAATATTTGTGATTGTTGTGCGACCTGTTCAGGGGGGGGAGATGTGAGGGTGGAAAGGCGATCCTGAGTCATGGAGAATAACCAGGTAGTTATGGTCAAACTCATCCAGTAAGGCAAGTGGCAAGTTTTAGAAAGAAATTTGTTTTGGCTTGTGTTTGGGGCATACAGGTTACACAGAGTGAAGTAAATATCCTGGAGGGTCCTATGAAGAAAAGGAAATCTGACAGTTGGTATACCAAAGCAGAGTAAATTAAACTCTTTAGGTAATATGGCCACACCAGCTCTCTTTTTGGAGGGCAAATTCACATGTACACTCCCAGGTATAACCTGGATCCAAAGTTAAAGGAACCAGTGTGGTCAAAGTGAGTTTCTTGTAAAAAAGCAAAAGAAATTAAAATCTGCTGACAAGCATTTCAATTCCCTGAGGACTAGTTCCCTCTTAGTGTTTGAATTCAAGGGCTTGACATTAAAGAATAACATAGCCATGATGATAGTCGAAGATCAGGGAAGCATTTTTTATCTCTCTTTGCCCTGAGGGGTGTGGAAGTGTTCCCCCTGAGGACAAACAAGGTGGGGCAACCTGTTTAAAAACATAAAAACAGACATCAAACTACCACAATAGAGTTGCCCATATGTGACTAAGGAACTTCTGTCCCTTGTTGGTCCCCAGTGCCCCCCCAGAAGGAGCCTGGGGAACAAAATTAAAGTGGTGGGCGAGCACTCACTCCTTTGGGGGTGAGAGGCCTGATGGGTCCCAAAGTATAGAACACTAACCATAAAACACATTGGCCAGCGGACTCTAGTTATCAATAAGAAAGAAGAGCCTTTCATGACCCTGAGCCAATTACGAGCCCCACAAGCGTAGTGAGGAGAGGCTACAGTTGACCGCGTTGCTGCAGTGTATGCCAAGATAAGTCCTGGTAAAGTTGGAAGGGAGCCCCATCAAATTCCAAGTTGAACACATTTTCGCACCTAGGTTATGATTACCTCCTTCAGTTCAAAATCTTCTAGCTGACAAATAACATCCTGCAGACAGGTTGTGGAGGGTAAAGCCAGATGAGCCTTGTGAATTTTAATCCCTTGAGAGAGAGGGCCTCCCAGGAAGCTGTTAACGATCACCTGAAGTACTGGCTTAAGATCATATGCTTGGGTGGCTTCTAGTAAACCCCCGACTCTGATGTTATTCCTGCAGCCTTGATTATCCAGGTCCTCCAAGTGGTGGTAAAGATCTCCAAGTTAAAGATCATTTTCCTGAGATTTATGTGTGAGGGTATCAATGTCACCCTTTCCTTGTTGTAAATCCCTATCTAGATCCTCCACCCTGTCTGCAAGAGACTACAAGCTGGTAAACAGAGTCCCAATCTCTGAGCGGCAGGTTGCTTGTTCCTCCACTATTAGTAGTTGAAAATCTGCTTTAGTTGGAGGTAGTGCTTGCAAAGAGTACAGATCTGGGTTGGTGGGGGGGGGGGGGGGGGGGGGTGTTGTGTCCTGGAATCATAAAGAGGAGACTGCACCTGATGTGCAGCACCAGGGTTTAGCTGAGAGTGTCTAGGAGAGTGGGTAGCAGCTGGGGGGAGGGTTGCTGGATGCTGCTGTTGCTGATTAAGGCCACCACCAAAGGGGTTCCTGCGTGTGTTGGATGCTGTGCCACTACCTTACATGTGGGTGGAGAATGGGTCTGTGCCATCTTAGCTGCTTGTGAAGGAGCCAAAAAGGGAGTCTTCCATGTAAGTCTGAATCGAGGGCTGAAAAGAACCACACTGCAGCGCAGGGATAGAAGGAATTTTCCCCACTCTTGCCTTTTTCGCCTTGTCCATATTACTAGCCTGGATGCCTGCATTTACCTTTACTGTTTAACATCTTTATAAATTATATTAGTATGGTAATAAAATTACTTTTTCCCTTGTTTAAGATGCCACCAAACTATGTAATGGATTTAAGTCCTTGCAGGATGTCTATAATCTAAAAACAGACCTGTACTGTTTGATTGGGCAGCCAAGTGACAAATTAAATTTATTATTGATGAATGTAAAGGTATGCACTTGGTGGCTAACAACATGCATGCTTAATACTGTCTAAGGGGCATACATTTGGGGGAGTCAAACTGTAAAAGGATCTGAGGGTTCTGGTAAATCGTAGACCTAATAATAGCTAGCAATGCCAAGCTGCAAATTCAAAAGCTAGAAAAGTACTTTCTTGCATTTAAAGACTGCAGAATTTGAGACAATCCTGCCCCTGTACAAAGCATTGGTCAGACCTCATATGGAATATGTAGTAGTCCAGTTTTTGGCACCAGTTTACAAAAAGGATATTGTGGAATTTAAGAGAGTGCAGAGAAGGGCAGGTAAATTGATTAGAAGAATGGAGGCATTCAGTTATGGGGAAAGTTGAGTAGAACTAAATCTATTCTCCCGGACGTTTAAGGGGGATATGATCACCCTGTAAAATTATTCAAATGGTCCATATAGAGAACACTCTACTCAATTAGTTACTTTAAGGTCATTACAATGGACAAAATGTCACTCATTACATCTGGAGGAAAAGAAATGTAATCTCTGGATAAGGAAGGAATTCTTCAACGTAAGGTCTGTGAAAATGTAGAATAGGAAGTAGTTTAAGCAAGTACTATAGATTGCTTTGGAAAAAAGCTTGATGCTTTTCTAGAAGAACATAATTTAACAGGGTATTAAAGTTTTAAAGTGAAGACAACAGAGACTGTCGATCCAGGGAACACCTCACGGGATCAGGAAGTAATTTTTCTTCCCTTGTTGGAGCAAATTGAACCATGTTTTTTTTTCTGAATCAACTGTCTATAGGGTTTTTGTCTGGGATATGTTTATTTCCCTAGTGGTTGAACTTTATGGACTTATAGTTAGGTTGAAAAACAGACATGATAGGCAGGACACTTCTATAATAATAAAATAAAAATTTTGAATTGTTTTTTTTGCCAATACTCTTTAAAAAAAATAGTATTGGCAACAAAGCTTATCTACATTGTATATAAGGTGTTTGTGTGTTGTATTTTTTATTTATTTTAAATTACCTTTTTATAGACATTACATATTTTTACGCATTTAAATTTGTAATATAATTTGCATATACATTTTGTTTAGGGTATTTGCGGGGTGTCCTGCAGTCCAAAATCATGCAATTAGAGAAACAGAAGTGACATACTAATGACTTTACCCTTCTTTCAAAAATCTGAATTGGTGATCAGACATTCTGATAGATTGAACTAAGCAACTGATTACCGTATTTAGAATAGGTGTATTCATTCCATTCACTCTATTTCAGTCATGCATACTATATTTAATGTATACTTTTCAAGAATGGTAATCTTCTAAATGTGGTAATTAGGTTGTTCTGAAACAACCACCACTAATCTTTTTAGAGTTGGTGTTTTGAGACATTTTAGTTTTACAAAAAAATATCAATATTAAGCTTTCATATCTATTTATTTAACAATAATTTACACAATAATTTTGTGATGCTGAAAAAAATATTGCAAGAGATTCTACAATCCACTGCAGTCAAGAATTGTGACTGTAAGTTGAAAGAGTAATGAAATGAAATACATAATACTAGTGTAGAATGATATGTACTAAAACAATACCATTTTGGGTTTATTGGTAAAGTGCCTAGTGCTGTATCTAGTTGATAAAACCATATTGCTAATAAAACCTGATACATACTAAAATTAAAAAACACATTAAAAAGTTATTTTAGTTGAGTTTATTATTAATAATGTTATTTGAAGAATACACAGAAGAAAATATCAATTAGAAAAACATAAATATGCATATATTTTTTCTTTGTTTGGAAATATCAAATCGAGTCACTGTCATTTTGTCTTTACTGTTTGTGTGCACCCATACCCCCTTCCCCCTCTTATGCAGAGCGGTAAAGCAGATTAGGATTCAATTACAAACATACCCGTGACAGAGAAATCTCCGCTCTCTCCTCACTCTGCTTTACACTGTTAGTGACATCAGTACTAACAATGAAATTGGAGAGATGAAAGCAGGGTCACTGAATCAGACAGGTTACCGTTACAGGTATGTATGTAACTGAAGTTATTTACAGTTATTTTCTTATTTGCATTGGTGGGTTAGATGATGAAATGGCCTCTGCTGTAATACTAATACAAATTAAGCCAGCTAGTTGTTGTATTACTTATAGTATAAAGCTAAAACACATAGTTATATAGTTAGTCAGGTTAAAAAAGACATAAAGTGCAACCACTAGGGAAATAAACATATCCAAGACATAGTTCTCCCCAGAGGTCTTTAGCCGGTTGCTCCGCCCGGCTGATTTGAATACCCCGCCCAGCTCTCGGCAGCTCTCATCCTCGGATGCACGGATCTCAGGCTGCTCACTGAAACAATAAGAGGTTACTGGCTACCCATGGCATAAACAACTGGGTGCACTAAATTTGCCGTGTTTTGCCACACCCCCTTTTTTACCACCCGCCTACAGCTTCCTACCACCCGGCTGAAAAAAATTTCTGGGGAGAACACTGCAAGATAAAAACTAGTAGCTATATAGACATAGTTGATCCAGAGGAAGACAAGAAAACCCCTGTTCAATTTGCCCCAATGAGAAAAAAAAAATCTTCCCGATTCCATGAAGCAATCAGATGTTCCTGGAATCAACAGTCTGTTATCTTTACTTTAAAGCCTTAATGCCCATTTAAGTTATGTGCTTCTAGAAAAGCATCCATTTTATTCCTAAAGCAATCTATAATACTGGCTTAAACTACTATTTTCTGAGGGAGCCTTTTCTACGGTTTATCAGACCTTCCAGTAAAGATTCCTTTCCTTTTCTGGAGATTAAACTTCTTTTCCTCCAGATGCAGAGCGTGCCCTCTTGTCCTTTGTAAATGATCTTGAAGTAAATTGTTAAGTAAGGTCTCTATGTGGACCATTTATATATTTATACATAATTCCCCCTTAAACGTCTCTTCTCAAAGGAGAATAGATTCAGTTCACGAATCTCTCCTCATAGCCGAGCTCTTGCTCCAATTCCACAATATATCCTTTTTGTGAGCTGGTGCCCAAAACTAGACTGCATATTCCAGTTGAAGTCTAACCAATGCTTTGTACAGGGGCAGGATTATGTCTCCATCTCTGCAGTCTATTCCTCTCTTAATATAGGAAAGTACTTTGCTAGCTTTAGTAAATTGCAGCTTGACATTGGATGTTATTATTAAAGAGGAAGTAAACTCAAAAAAAGGCCAAAACTAAAAAAATCCACTTACCTTCAATCCTGCACTGCAGTCGATTAGTCCAGAGGTCTCTTCCAGGTGTGCCAGGAGGCTTTGCGCTTCTATTCATTCTTGATTGCCTAGGCAGTGCTTCACCCTTTTTTTATTAAGTGGTGAACAGAGACACATACAATATGCATATAAAAAAATGTACAAAATAAAATGTAAAATCCTAGAAATCAATTTAAATACCTTGTCCCAAAATTCCCTAGCAATCGGATAGGACCACCAGATATGAAGCATTGAACCTCTGCAACCCCAGAAACATAAAGGGGAGACTGATAGGAACATTTTTGCCAGTCTAGTTGGAAAGAGATACCATCTAAGCATGACTTCATAGTTGGCTTCCACCAAAGCGGAGTTCAAGGAGACCTTAGATAGCGAGTAAACAGTATCCCACCAGTCCTCAAATTCCGATGTTATACCCAGTTCAGCTTCCCAGTTTAACATATATTTAGGTTTACCAGAAGGGGAGACTAAGGCTGAAAAAGTAATAGAAATTTGCCCTCTTGCGGAGGCTATAGATGAGCAAGTGCTTTTGAATGGGGAGGATCGCATGGGTCTCGGGGCCTGTCTGATTTTTGTGTTGATAAACAAAATCAATTGTCTATATCGAAAATGTTCTGTTGGTGGGATTTCGCGTTTACTGGTTAAATAATCCCAAGAAAGTACTGATCCAGCATCTATCAAATCTTTCACTCTGCTAAAGCCCTTTAAGATCCACCAATTAAAATGTTCTAGGTGCTGGCCTGGCGGAAAATCCGGGTTATTCCAAAGTGGAGTTAGAGGTTTGTGTGGGGAGAATAACTTTTTACAGTTATTACAGGATGTTTACAGTATTTATCACACAGCTGGATTGAGTGAGACAGAGCAGGGCATTTTATAATCCCTCTTGGCTTTTTCTTGCGCCACATGAGAGATTCTATAGAACCCGGGAAACTCATGATTCTCTATCTCAACCCATTGAGGTTGGGCCCCGTGCATCGTACTCAGTGACAGTTGCGCCACCTGTGCCGCCACATAGTAGTATTTAAAATGAGAGACTCCCAAACCACCCATTTCATTAGGAGCAAATAGAGTATCTTTACAGATTCTGCTCTTTTTGCCTGCCCAGATGAACTTCATTATTTTAGATTGGAGGAGTACAATCTCTTTCAGGGAGATCTGAATTGGAAGAGTGCAAAATAGATAAAGTAGCCTGGGAAGTAGGCTAATTTTGACAGCAGCAATCCTCCCCAGCCATAACGGGGGTGAATGGGACCACCACTGAAGGTCAGCAAAGAGTTTCCTGATCAAAGGCGTGTAGTTTAGCCTGTAAAGGCTACTGTAGGAGGGGGACAGCTATATACCCAAGTACTGGATGGAGTCATCACTCCAGCTCATATCAAATTTGTTTTTGATAGCTGCTAGCAACCCTAAGGGAATATTTATATTAGGAGCTTGGGATTTTGCTTTATTTACCTGTAGCATAGAGAAAAATCATCTAAAAGTTTAAAGAGGTTGGGCAAAGTGGTAATTGGGGAAGTGACAAACACCAATATATCGTCAGCAAATAGGGCGCATTTGTGTTCAACCTGACCACACCCAATTCCTTTAATATTTTGGTCCTTATGTATGTCTATCACTAATGGTTGGATTGCCAAGGCAAACAGGAGGGGAGAAAGAGGACATCCCTGTCTGGTCCCCCTTCTAAGCGGGATAGCATTGGAAAAAGAACCCCCCCCCCCGCAATATTTTCACTTCCGGGGAATCATAGAGAGCAAGCAACAAATTAGTAAAATAAGAGCCAAAATCCATACTGAAAAGAAACTTAAAACAGATAATTCCAGGAAAGGCTGTCAAAGGCCTTTTGGAGGTCAAGGAAATTAGCATTGCCTGACGTTGAGGTCCCTCGTCCCAGCTGGAGTTCACTACCGATATGAGGTCAATTGCCCTTCTCATTTCGGTCAGGGTCCTGTTTGTGTTGCATAGGGGCCCACCTGGTCTGGAGGGATATAAGCCCCTAAGAAGGAGCCCAATCGACGAATTGAAAGGATCTTCGTCATGAGTTTAAGGTCACAATTAAAGAAATTGGCCTATAATTGGTGACCCCTGAAGCATCTTTCCCTGGTTTGGGAATCACACTTATAAATGCTCTGTTAGCATCGTCTGAGAGAGGGTGCCCCTCCCTCAGAAAATTAAAATAACCAAATGTGGAGCCAAAATTGAATGAAATGTTTTGTAGTACAAATTAGAAAATCCATCCACGCCTGGTGAGCTGCCCATTTTAAGAAATCTAAAAATGCCATCTAATTCCTCAGGGCTTTTCCAAGATCTCTTTATGCTTAGATTTTAATTTGGGAAGGTTAGGAGTTGATGAGAGGAAACTCATCAATTCCATCTCGAGAAATTGAGTCTTTGGAACTATATAGACGGCCATTAAAGTCCTCAAAAACTTATAGAATTTTTTCTGGGTTTTGTGATAACCTACCATCCTTGATCTTAATTTTGGGGAGGGCGTGAGTTATAGCCTAGTTAATACATTTATTAACTAAGAGGCTGTCCGGCTTATTACTCCAAAGGAAGAATTTGTGTGCTCCCCAACGTATAGATTTCTCTGCTCTAGTTGTGAGAATTAAATTCAGTTCTTTTGGCCTCCAGTTGAGATTTCAGCCCAGAAAGAGGATCCTTTTTGTGTTGTAACTGTAGCCTGTGGTATGCTTTATGATGGTCATTAATAAGTTTATTATAAGCCTGTTTGCGTGAGGAACCTATTTTGATAAATTCACCCCTAATATACCCTTTATGGGCTTCCAAATTAATAGCCGGGGATGTATTGCTGGAAATATTGATCTGAAATAAACCACGTAGAAGGTTTTCTATTTCTCCTTGTACCAATGGATCGGAGACCAAACTTTCGTTAAGTCTCCATCTAAACCCAGCTTGAGTCCTGCAAAAGCCCGTTAGATATATGGCTAAGGGATTATGGTCAGACCAGGGAGTTGACAATATTCGGGCCCCTAGTAAGCCTGGAAGCATGTGGGACTGGACAAAACCATGATCAATACATGAGTACTGGGTATGGGCCACTGAGAAGTAGGTGTAGTCCCTGACTGATGGGTTCATTTCCTGACAAGTATCTATGAGATCATATTTTCTCAATATTCATATTTTCTCATATTGGCTCAACATTAAAAGATCATCCTGATGAGATCATAAGCCCAGATCTGGGGCTTATATATATATATATATATATATATATATGCATTATATCTACCACAGCAATAGGGCACCAGATCGTCATCCACAGAAAAAAGTTTCAAGGTGTCTTCTGATGATGTTTGCCAGATGAGTGAGTGGGTAAAGAGAGGTAGAGGCTTCCGTTTCTAGCGTGGATGGAGCCTCTTCCTTCAGGTTAAGATCCAAGTCCTTGAGGAGTTGTTCACCCTCACCAAAAGAGGAAAAGGAAAAACTTTTCCCTCAAGCTGGAATATCAATTTACAAGGGAATGCCCATCTATATTTAATCTTGTGGTCAATAAAAACTTGTAGCAAGGGTTTGAGTGCCCTCCTGCGTTGAATAGTAAAGGGTGTTTAATTTAAAATTTGTATCTGATGGCTTTCCATCTCAATATGGTCCAGACCCCTTGTTGCCTTCAGAAGAGTTTCTTTAGTAGTGAAATAGTGGGGCTTAACAATCACATCCCTGGGATGACCATATGGCCTAGGCGCAACAAGAGCTCCATGGGCCCTGTCAATTTCAAAGTGGGACCCTGGTAGGGAGACCTTGCAAGAAGTGCCCTACGGCGTCTGTAACATCTTTCACGGATTCAGGGAGGCCTCTGATCCTAAAATTATTTCTACGGGATCTATTTTCTAGGTCATCAAGTTTAAGTTGCAGATCCTCAATCTGGTTGTGCAGAACTAAGATTTCTTTGTAATTCTGGGTTTCTTTTGAAACTGTCTCATCTACTTTTTTTAAAAAAGACATCAATTCTAGTGCCCAAGTTCTGTAAATCTTGATGCAACTCAGAGGTGATAGTCACAGTAACCTTAGCCAGTTCTGTTTGCAGAAGTGCAGCAGGATTTAAAAACAGCCTGCTTTCTGCCAATGGAAGCTCAGAAGGGGGTGGTGAAGCAGGGGGGTCCTGTGAAGCACACTTAATCTGGATCCAGTAATATGGGACAAATCCTGAGGGCTAATGGATATTGGATCCTCCCAGTGATGAATATGGGAGTTGAGAACTGCAGGTGAGAGCAAAGCTGTGAGGGGGGGCTGAGTTATGCTGAGTTTAGGGGAAAGCTGCTCTGTCTGGGGGCTGGCCGGTGAAGAGCAGCCCCTGCTTACATACCTGTGGAGGAGATCCTCTCCTCTGATAATGAAGAGCTTGCAGCCACGTGTGTTTCCCGGAAGGCCGCCATCTTGGAAGCCAGCCGCAGAGGTTGAGACAGCTGAATGTGGTCTTTAGATTTAGTCCCTGACTTTCCGACCATCCTACAACTGTGCAGAGAGGAATCCGGATCCTGCACAGCTGATCTGTAGCGTGGCTGCCGAGGTAGGCTACTAGGAGAGCCGCTGAGGAATCCGGAGGTTGCCGAGCCGTCTACAACGCTGCCTTCATGGAGGGCCAACTTCGGTCTTTCTTGAATCCATGCTGACTATCACTTATAATATTATTTTCTAGCAGACACTCTTCTATGTGGTTTTTAATCAAACTCTCTAGGACCTTTCCAAATATGGTAGTTCAACCCTTCCGCTCTGTAGTTGCTTGGTAATGACTTTGCTCCCTTTTTGAAAATAGAAACCACATTGGTGTTATGCCAATCCATTGGTAACATGCCAGTTATTAAAGAGTCTCTAAAAATTGGAATCAATTGCAGTACTGGTGATAAAATAGCATAATTCTCTGTCGAGAAGTCAACTGCTTGCCTTTGCCTTGTATAAAAACTTGCACCAAAACGCATGAAGGTTCTGTTTTTTATTTTGAGCAGTAGTTTTACAGCAGAAGTCATCATGACAGTGACTTCTACCTTAGGCTTATACTTACAATGTAAAAAGACGTACCTCAACCTATATTGAGAGTGCAAACTCCAGTATATACATTTTATATGATTGTTTTCCAATATCAGAGACTTGTAAGTTTCAAACATAGAAAATATGGATTTCACTGAGGGTGATAACACAATTTGTGTTTGTTCTAGTAAATATTTAGGTTTTAGTAAAGCTATAAATTAGGATATTAGGAGGTTACGTTGCATTTTTTAATTTTGTGAAACATTTTGGCTCTCACTAATACTCACAATTCAACATCATTGAAGTTTTTATTTTATTCTTTACTTTTTGTTTACATAAACTTTCTCTTTTTTTGCTTAGGACACCAGAATGATAAACCTACTTTAATATCAAAAATTGAACAGGATAAAGAACTATTTATTAATGAATGGGAAAAGCATTCAAAAGGTGAGTTTACAAGAAATGGATTCAAGCTATATGTTCTGTATTTTAAAAGTAAACTTGTCATCTTTCATAATTTATCTGTCCACCCCTGACCTGTCTCCCTCAGTCCTGGATAAGGTCTCATGCTGCCTGTCAGCCATCTCCTCATGGATGTCTGACCGATTCCTGAAACTCAACCTGGATAAACCCCACATGGGTCACACCTTTCCTCCCCTCCACCTCCAAGCACTGTCTTTTAACCTGGTTTTACAACCTCTCTTAATTGTGTAATACATGTTCTCAGTGTCATGTCCTTATCAGCATAAACAATGAAACTCATAAATTAAATGTGGGAATACTAATTGTTCCCTTCAAATGTGGCATTAAACAAACACAGGATTTATTAGGTTGCTACCCTTTGGATGATGATTCGGACAGGCTAAGACAAAACTTGTTTGGACCTAAAGATTCTACAAGTAAAAGCTTCAAACTTTGGCTAACACAAAGGATACACTATTACAAGCCCAGTTATACCTAAACAAAGTATATATGCTATGTAACATACAAAAGTACATGATTTGATTAATATGATCCTAAACTGGAAATCTTTCCTTGATCACACAATTTGTGTCAGTTCTAGTAAATCATCAGGGGCTAGTAAAGCTGTGGACAAGGGAATTAGGAAGTCACCTTACATTCTTTATTTTTTGGGAAACAGGTTGGATCGCACTGATTCAACAACATTAAACTTGAACTTGGTACAGTTAGTATAAGAATCTGACTTTGTTTTTACATCTGCCACAATAGATTTTATTTATTTGGTGTTCTGTAAATGTTTTCGTTGTTGTAATAGTAAAGAAGAAGTTAGGAAGGTACTCAACATTCTCTTCTTCCTTTGTCCAGTCAGCACAGTTAGAGGGGGAGAAGTGACTAAGGAAACAATCTCCTAATCTGTTTTTTCCTAAAATGGAGAATAAGTATAGTTTCCGTTATTTCAGGGGTAGCTGAGCCCTTGGAGGAGGCATATAGTTATAAGCGTAAATGAAGAAACTGGGTCACACAAGTAAAATTATTCATTCACAATTTTTTGCGGTTTTCAAAATTATAAATACCATTTAGATGCAATTTACCCATGCCTCAGCTGAGCTAAATAGTGGTACCATGGTATGGTATCAGTGGTATCATGGTCACAGCAAACAATGCCATTTCTTTACTACCATGCCTGTATAATTATAATTTGAAAGTGAGGTCAGAGTCTGATGTTTTCAATCATTGGAATGACAACCAAGTGTATGTAAAGAATGTAAGTGAGAGATCTTGTTTTTATGAGGAACAGGGATCCACCAAAGCCTGATAACACACAGAACACATTTGTGGATGTATACCATGGCTTGAACAAAGGATAATTCAATAAAGCTGGAAATGGTTATGTGAATTTGGACTCCACCAATCATCAGTCAGACAGAATGAGCTTGATTTATTAGAACTTTCTAAGCCTGGCTAAGATAGACAATGAAGGGAGAACTTGGATGATCCAGCAAACCTGGCTGGTGGGTTAAAAACATTTGCCAAATATTAGCAAATTATTGTAAAACAACAAAACTGAGAAGGAAAATTATTTTTCTCTGTCTCCATCTTGTTCTTAACCTCCATTTTGTAGCAGAAGTAGCCATGAAAAATATAACAAGTAATCTGCTTCATTGTAGGGGGTTGTGAGCATCCTGTGGAACTAGTGTAATTTCTCTTCTTGTCTAATGTGTTATTAGGAACAAAGCAACTGGTCACCTGGGGAGGTGTGAAGAGAATCCCAGGATATCAAGGCCATACATTGTTTAAGGCCATCAATCACTCAGAATTCCTGAATAGTCACTTATCATTTCAAACCTTTAAATACCATTCTGTACCACCTACTTTACTTTGTATAAATAACACCATCTTTTCTGAATAGATCAGAACTGCCACCCCCAGATCAAATTGGTGTCTGTATCTGTTCTCTTATGATCGTAATAAGAACCTATTAGCTGACATTTCTTTTTAAGAAGTAGGTACATTTTTCCTTGACAATATCCTATTTGTGAAAGATGGTGGTGGGGTTGTTATGGTTTGGGCCTGTTTTACTGCATCTGGGCCTTGATGGCTTGCCTTTATGGATAGAACAATGAACTATACCAGGGAATTGTAAAGTAAAACATCAAGACAAGTCTGACCTGACCTTCATCCAATTGAAACATTGTGGAGAAAGCTAAAGCAAGCGGCTCATCTGAGGAAACCTATCAACATCCAAGAGCCGAAGCTGTTCTGTATGGAGGAAAGGGCTAAAATTCCTACAAGTCAATGTCCAGGACTGATCCACAGTTACCACAAATGTTTAGTTGCAGTTACTGATATACAACTTGATCACACCAAATACTGAGAGCGTGATTTACTAACTTTTACTACAATTTGACACTGTACCCCACAGTTGGTTATTATGCAAGTTAGGATCAATAGGTTTAGAAAAGTCAATCTGTAAACTGATAGAGAACTGGCTTAAAGATCGCATCCAGAGAGTTGTATTTAATGATTCATATTCTGAATGGTCTAATGTTATTATTGGTGTACCCCAGTGTTCAGTGTTGGGACCTTTACTGTTTTACTGTTAAATATAGAGTTTGGGATTTTAAAATTACCCTTTCTGTGTTTGCAGATGACACCAAACTATGTAATGAATCTATGTCCATACAGAATGTCTATAATCTACCAGGAGACCTGGATGTACTGTTTGATTCGGCAGCCAAGTGGCAAATTACATTTAATATGGATAATTGTAAAATTATGCACTTGGGTGCTAACAACATGCATGCTTCATACTGTCTAGGGTATACATTTGGGGGAGTCAGCAATGGAAAAAGATCTGGGAGTTCTGGTAGATCATAGACTTAATAACACCATGCAATGCCAAGCTGCAATGTCTAAACCTAGTACTTTCTTGTAATAAAAGAAGAACAGACTGCGGAGATGGAGGCATAATCCTGCCCCTGTACAAAGCATTGGTCAGACCACATGACCACATCTGGAATATGCAGTCCAGTTTTAGGCACCAGTTCACAAAAAGGACATTGTTAAATTGGAAAGAGTGCAGAGAAAGGCAACTAAATTATTAATAAAAAAGGAGTGGAGGAGCTCAGCTATGAGGAGAGATTATCTTAACTGAATCTATCTCCTCTTGAGAAGAGATGGGGGAATATGATCACCCTGTATAAATATATATAAACAGTCCATATAGAGAACTCTCTTCTCCATTATTCACTTTGAGATCATTACAATGAACAAGAGGGCACTCTTTGCGTCTGGAGGAAAAGAAGTTTAAGCTCCGGATAAGAAAGGGATTCTTCACTGGAAGGTCTGTGAAAATGTGGAATTGGCTCCCTCAGGAAGTAGTTTCAGCAACTACTCTAGATTGCTTTAAGAAAACGCTGGATGTTTTTCTAGAAGCACAGAATATAAATAAGTATTAAAGCTTTAAAGTAAAATTAACAGTGACTATTGATCCAGGGAACATCCGATTGCCTCATGGAATCAGGAAGGAATTTTTTCCCCTGTTGAAGCAAATTGTACCAGGGTTTTATTTTTGCCTTCCTCTGGACCAACTATGTCTTAACCACCTAAGCGTTACACTGAGGTCTAGATTTCTGTACCAAAAGTGATCCACTGTTTTTCATGAAATTTTTTTTTAAATTGTAGACCTGTAACTTACTTTTAGATCTGGGATATGTATATTTACCATAGTGGTTGAACTTGATGGACTAATGTCTTCTTTGAACCTAACCTACTATGTAACTAGCAGATATGTTATTGGTTCATTTTTTTTCCAAGAAACACATGACCAAATACAACTATAAATAGTTTTTCTTCATCTACTTTTAGGACTTAAAAGTTATATATGGGGTATGTATTTCTGGTTTAAATAATATAATTATGTCCCAGTTCTCGAGTGTGAAACAAAATTAAACCCCCAATATATATATATCACTAAACAGATCATTCTAGAAGCTAAATATGCCAAAATATGCAAATTTGATGTACACACATCTTTATATTGGTAAACAACTCCTGTGGGTGTAAGGTTTTCTTGTGCTTTAAATGAAAAGCAGACTGCTGTTTATTGCCTATTCACAGAATCTGTTGCTTCAATTTTCAGCGTAGTTTGTTCACTGTCATAATTAAAAAATCCTTTGCTTTATCAATGGTGCCACATCCCACAAATTACTTTTAAACTTTGATGTCAATGTATTAGGACTTTATTAGCACATTTTTAACGAACATGTATGTAAAAAAGTATAATTTTATATTGTATATAATTAAAACATACATAAAATTTAATTCTGGTAACTCCAAAGTCACAGTAAACATAGGACAAGATTATTATAAATTGAAAACATGATGAATTTAGGGTCATAACATATAATCCATATTCTTAGAGCAATGCCCATGCTCAACGCGTTTCATTTTTTAAAAAAGCAATGGCTATAGAACATCAAAATATAATATATATAAAATAATTTTTTACTTTATTATATATATCAAAATAAAATATGAATAATTGAACCAATTTGCTGGACCATAGCTGTTTAAATATATTCTATTTTCTGCTTAAATTTATCATGTTGAGTAAGCTAGACTGCATTCCTTAAATGGAAGTCTTTTTGCCCACAATGGAGACTAAACTCCTTTGGAACTGATTAAATGTTACTACATCTAATAAAATATACAAGTAGCCATCATAGCAATATAGATCAAACATTGGCGTAAACACAGTATTTTCAATAGTTGAAACGTGTTAACATGCGCATTCCGGATGACCCTATATGGGAGGTAGATTCGCCCCTTTCGAGGACCGGTGCTGTGACACGTCATTTTCTCCCAGAGGGAATTGACCATGCGCAGATATGACCAGAAATCACTGGTACTAGCATCGGACTGGTGATTCCATGACGATGAAACCTGTAACAGCCGGCAGTGAGCAATCAAAATATCAATGTTAAATATCTATGTTTAAATATACTTTTTGGAAAAAAGAAACATGGAAATACAAAAAGCAATCCATTTTTAGGCAGTTACAATCGTGGCAATGATCATACAAATTGTATAAAACATAAAGCTCATTTTTTGAAAATAAACTTTTTTATATACTTGTTCATTCAATATTTGCTATTAAAGTCCCAATACATTGATATCAATGTTTAAAAGTTTGATTACTGCACACATGCCACTAAACTATAATTTCCTGTGTATCTTAGTAATGTCTTTTACATATTTTTCTAGTGCCTATATTTATGCCATTAACGTTTTGGTATTTTTTTATTTTTTTTTTTTAGACACTTCCAGATTTAATACAAAAGAGCTACATCTGTCTCTCTTAACACCTGAAGAACTGACGGTGAAAGGTATATATTTAACAGGTTACCTAGCAAACGGTTCAAAAACATTGTCTGATGCAAATGCAAGTCTACCCCTGAAACATCAATATAACTTCCGAAAACGAGTTGCAGTGGAGAACTTGTCAAGCTATGGCAAAATTATAGATACTCCAAGGTTCAGCAAAGAACTACATACATCTAAAGAGTTGACAGTGAAAAACAAATACTTAACATGTCACCTAGAAAACAGTACTAAAACACCTACTAGTGAAAATGAAAATCTGCTTCCTAAACATCAGTACAGCTTTCGAGGCAGAATTGCAGTGAACTACACCACGATTTATAATGATGTAGATGGTGTGATAGATTTTAAACCTCACAAGAACTTGCAACGGAAGTCAAGCTGTGGAAAAATTGTGAATGCCTCCAGAATTAAAACAAAAGAGCTACATGTATCTCTGTTAACACCTAATGAATTGAAAGAAAAACCAGGAGACCAAGAAAACAGTACAAAAATATCCTCTAATGTAAATAGGCGTTTGCCCCCCATACGTCAGTACAACTTCCGAGAGAAGTTTGCAGTGGAGTACACTATGTTTTATGATGATGAAGTGAGACAACTTAAATCTCACAAGACTTTACAAAAATATATGAGGAATGGCAAAATTCAGTCAAAGTGTGCCCAGTACACTTGTAGTGAATGTGGGAAAAGCTATAGTCAAAAACCAAATCTGATTAAACATCAGAAGGTCCACACTGGCATTTCAATCTATGTTTGTTCTAAGTGCGATAAGTGTTTTACTCAACGCTCTAACCTTAAGAGACATGAGAGGTCTCACTCTGTGGAGAAACCATGTGTCTGTTCTTACTGTGGGAAGGGCTTTACGAAAGTTCATCATTACACAAACATCAGAGAATTCACACTGGACTTAAGCCATTTGCATGTTCAGAATGTGGCAAGACCTTCAGCATTAGTACCTATCTTATTGTTCACCAAAGAACTCACACAGGCGAAAAGCCATATGTCTGTGCAGACTGTGGAAAGAGCTTTACTCAAAGTTCCAGTCTTACCACGCACCAGAGAATGCATACAGGCATTAAACCATATGCTTGCAAAGAATGTGGGAAAGGCTTTACTACAAGTTCCCATCTTATCACTCACCAAAGAACCCACACAGGAGAGCGTCCTTACCATTGTGGGGAGTGTGGGATGGCCTTCAAGCATAGTACCCACCTTGTCCTGCATAAGCGCAAACATACTGGTGAGAGGCCATACAGGTGTCCTAAGTGCCCACGGACGTTTGCTCAGAGGCCTCAGCTTCTAAGACACCAACAAAAATGTCATGCATGTGAACATTTCCAGGATTAAACTGTCAACCTTTTAGTTATCGCTTAAAAAAAAAATATTCACATTCTTTAATAAAGCAGTTGTCAGCTAAATTAAGCTTTTTGTGGGCAATTGCTAAATCCTTCCTAAAATGTTAGTTACTTGGCTAACTTTATACTTGGGCCTATATACAAAAGGGTATTTCTTCGGTGCAATATTTATTAGGAGTTAGTGTCACAAATTTTAAATCTGCTCGCCTAAAGTAGCTTCAACTAGCTTTTTCAGGAGGAATACCACAATGGTAGCCTTTATTTTTATCATGCCAGGTGTACTTTCAAAGGTCTATTCTCCGTGCTTAACTGAAATCAAGAAAACAGATTGAATTGTTTACATTGGCTGATAATGATAGGTTAACATATACAATTTTTTTAACAAATAAATGAATTCAAAATAATCTTTCTTAATGTACATTTTAAGAAAACAAAGCTATATACGCAATAACATGCTTAGTGCTGACAAAAATGCTAATTGTGTGTCTCTGGCTTTAATATATTAAACCATAGAATGTAAACAGTATGTAGCTTGGAAGTCAGAACTCATGGCATATGCTGGCTTCCAAAAAGCAAAGGATTAAGTAAAAGTGTTTAAACATTGTAGTCTGGGTTGAGAAGGTTTTACATTTGCAGTAAGAAAACTGTATACAGTTAGTCATAGTAACATAGTAGGTCAGGTTGAAAAATGTCCATCAAGTTCAACCACTAGGGAAATAAACATATCCCAGATATAAAATCCTATGGACATGGTCCAGAGGAAGGCAAAAAAACCTCTGGTACAATTTGCTTCAACGGGAAAAAAATGCCTTCCTGATTCCATGAGGCAGTCAGATGTTCCCTGGATCAACTGTCATTTATTTTTACTTAAAAGCCTTAATACCCAGGTATATTCTGTGCTTCTAGAAAAACATCCAGCAATCTATAGTAGATGCTGAAACTACTTCCTGAGGGAGCCTTTTCCACATTTTCACAGACCTTACAGTGAAGAATCCCTTACTTATCTGAAGCTTAAACATCTTTTCCTCCAGACACAAAGAGTGTTCTTTGTAATGATCTCAAAGTAAATAATTGAAAAGAGAGTTCTCTACTCTATATGGACCATTAAAATATTTATACAGGGTGATCATATCCCCCCTTCAACATCTCTTCTCGAGGGATGATAGATTCAGTTAAGCTATTCTCTCCTCATAGCTGAGCTCCTCCATTCCTTTTATTAGTCCTTCTCTGCACTCTCTCCAATTCCGGAATGTCCTTTTTGTAAACTGGTGCCCAAAACTGGACTGCATTTTCCAGATGTGGTCTGACCAATGCTTTGTACAGGGGCAGGATTATGTTTCGATATCTGCAGTCTATTCCTCTTTTGATACAAGAAGGTACTTTGCTGGCTTTTGCTGCTTGGCATTGCATGTCTATGATCTACCAGAACCCCCAGATCCTTTTCCATTTCTGACCCCTCTAACTGTATTCCCCCTAGACAGTATGAAGCATGCATGTTGTTAGCCCCCAAGTGCATAACTTTACAATTATCTATATTAAATGTCATTTGCCACTTAGCAGCCCAACCTAACAGAACATCTAGGTCTGCTTGTAGATTCTAGACATCCTGTATGGACTTAATTCCATTACGTAGTTTGGTGTCATCTGTAAACACAGAAATGGTACTTTTAATCCCAAACACTATATCATTAATAAAAATGGTAAACAGTAATTGTCCCAACACTGAACCCTGGGGTAGACCACTAATAACCTTAGACCATCCAGAGTATGAATCATTAATCACAACTCTGTGGATGCGGTCTTTACACCAGTTATCCATTGCAGATAAACTTTTCTAAACCTATTCACCCTAACTTGCATATTAACCCCCCTAGCGGTGACTCTGGGTGGAATCCACTTGCAAAAAGTGGTAACCCCGAGTCACACTCATGTTAAGTTTAGAAGCCCCTCTTACCTGCGCCTCGTGATCCAGCGGCGATCGCGCTGTGATGCTGGGGCGTCTGTCCGTCGGGGGGGCATGGCCGGGCGGGAAATTTAAAAGCGGATTACCGAGTTATCTGCTTTTAAATGCCGCCTGGGTCCCAGCCACGCCTCTGCTCGCAACTGCAGTTAGATGCAATTAGGACTTCTGCATGCTGCATCACATCTAACTGGTGATGCGATCAGCAATAGTAAATGCTGGGGGTGATGCCAGTGGCGATTTCCAGCTTGCATCACCCCCGGAATTTACTATTGCTGATCGCATCACCCGGAAGATGTAACGCAAGCAGAAGCATTGGTGGTTTCAGGGGGTGAGGCAGGGCGGGAGATCTCCATTGCATCACCCAGCAAGATGTGACATCTTTCGGGTGATGCGGTGGAGTGATGGATTCTGGGGCCGGGAAATTTACTATGTAATCTGCTTTTAAATATTTTTTATAGTAAAAACACATAAAAACATATAATAAAAGTATAAATACACATTTGGTGCACCAAGCATCATTGCCCAGTGCCCCGATTTACATTTTGCCCACTATTAGCCCTGACCTTGATCTGACCTTTTGATGACTTATAAATCAATTCCTGAATGTATCATTTGATCACTTTATCTTTGACCTTCATTGTTTCTGACTGATTACTGGAGACCACACGACATCCAAAAGGCATCTCGCTGGCGCAATCGCTGTTATGAAGGGATTTGAAAGCAGCAATAGCGTTTTGGAGTCCCTTGTGGAATCGTGTGATAGTGATTGACTAGGAAATTTGGCATCAGACAGCAAAAGTGAACTGAGCGACGATTCTGGACCTGAGGTCTGTGCTGTGTGCACATGGTGCTCCATTGACCATGATGTGGACCAGGCAGCACCACCAAGATTCCCATTTACTGGCGCACCTGGGACAAAAATTGAGGCTGAATGAGACAACCCCCTGGCATACCTAAAGTTGTTTTTGATCAATAAAGTAATCGAAAAAAATTGTTGTGGAGACAAACAGGTAAGCTGCTCTGTTTGCTTGTTTGAAATTTTTGCTAACTTTTTTTTTAAAAAAATTTCTAACATGTATGCTGCTGTTTGCCAAATTTTTGAAATGTTTTGCTAATTTTTTATGCAAACATGTATGCTGCTCTGTTTGCTAACTTTTTGAAATGTTTTGCTAATTTTTTATGCAAACATGTATGCTGCTCTGTGTTTGCTAACATATTACTTGCAACCTTCACCACACTATAAAAGAACATATCCTAAAATACCTTTTTTATTTTGTTTCATGCAGGTACACTGGACAGCAAGGTGCTCCACACCTGAGGTTTGCAAAAAGCAGAAAATGGGAACCTGTGACCAAGGATGACATTTGGCTGTTTTTGGGCTTGGTAATCGTGCAGGGAGTTGTGGAAAAACCAGTGCAGAAGTGGTACTGGTCTAAGAATAAAATGATTGCCACTCCATTCTTTAGCAGAATACCGATTTTTTTTTTTTTTTTTTTCTTCTTTATCATGAAGTACTTGCACTTCGCAAACAATGAAGAATTTGATGAGACTACCCATCCTGCACCAAAATTGAAGAAAATTTGGGAAGTTTCTCGATTCTAAAAAATTTCCAGAGACATCAGTATTGACAAAAGTCTAATGGCTTACAAGGGGAGGCCCAGCTGGGTGCAGTACATTGCGTCAAAGAGGGAACGATTTGGCGTGAAAAAGTATATGCTGTGCAAATCCTCATCTGGCTACATATGGAATACAGTACTTTACACTGGAAAAGGGACACATTTCAACCCCAGATACAGCCATTATGGTTTGGCAACACCTTTAGTGCTTTCCCTTATTGAGCCATTGCTAGGTCAGGGCTATTGTGTCACAACTGACAACTTCTACACCTCTCCTGAGCTTTGAGTTCCTTCTGCAACACAGAACAGATGCCTATGGAACCGTTAGGGCTAACTGACACAACCTACCATCAATGTTTGCAAAATGAGAAGCTGAAGACAGGAGAAATTGTTGCCTGACAGAAAGGAAAGATGGTGGCCCTGAGATGGCGTTACACAAAAGATGTGTCCCTGATGAGTAGTGCCCATAATGCCTCCACTCTTCTGGTACACACAAAACGTGGGAAAGAAGTGATGAAGCCACAGGTGGTGATTGACTACAACAACACCATGGGGAGGTGTCGACAGAGCTGACCAAGCCATGACATTCTACCCAGCGATGAGGAAACAGCAAAGGAAGTACTGCCTACAGAATGCCTACATTCTGTACAGAAAAAAATGTTGGAGGCAAGTGAATCATTCATTTGCAAGTTTCCAAATCCATAGTCAAGAACCACCAAACACCATCAGTGGCTATGAATAGACCTGGATGTCCTGCTTCCACCGTTGTCAACCCAGATTGCCTGACTGGTTGTCACTTCACTGAATTTATCCCACCAACCCAGAAAAAGGCAGCACCTACAAGGATGTGCGTGGTTTGCTGCTCAAAGACCGATAACAGAGGACGTAAGAAACGCAAAGAAACCAGGTTCCTGTCCTGAAAGGCTACTGTCCTGACTGTGATGTTGGGCTTTGTGCAGCACCCTGCTTCAAAATCTACCACATCCAGGATGTCTACTAAAAATGTAAATATTTTTTTTTTTCTAAAATAAGCATTTAATTTATCTTATTATTTATCAATAATATTGCACCCTTGTTTGGAAAATTTCAGTTAGAAACTTTTGATAAAATTTTTTTTGATAAATTACACTGTTGTGGTCTATTATTTAATTATTTTTTATAATGTAAAATTATGTATTATATTATAATTTATGATTATAATATAATAAATAGACCTTTTTATACCCAGGAGTTAATCCTAAGAATTACAGGCCCAAAATATAAACAAAAATTTCTGTGCAAAAAAAATAGGATCACTTTTTTTGCATCAAAAAACTGACAGAATTAGAACGCTAGGGGGGTTAGACAGATTTTTAAGTATCCTCCATCTTCCATCTTACCTGTCGTGGGTTCCAACATGGACCAAGACAGTTTGTCCACTCAGTCCACCTCATGCTGAACCCTGGCACCAGGGAGACAGCGAACCGGTTGAAGGGATCTGGGCAACAAACTATTTTATCAGTCATCCTGATCACAGAATCCCCTATGACAACTAATTGTCTATACCATCCTGCATTGCTTTCCCTACCCCCAGTAAATGGGCTGCTCTCCCGGCTGTTAGGGGTAGCAGTAACATCTAGAGTTGCCACCACTGGGTCTGCCACCTGCACATCTTCACATAACTTTGCAAATTTGTTAGGGTGCTCAAACACAGGGCTGGCCTTCCTTTTCTGGGTGCCCCTACCATTTCCTCTAACTACAGTAACTCCTTACATGTTCATCCTAATTAACCACTCCACCCTCCACATCTAACCCATTAACTACCTGCTCTTTGAG
Source organism: Pyxicephalus adspersus (assembly GCF_032062135.1). NCBI lineage: Eukaryota > Metazoa > Chordata > Amphibia > Anura > Pyxicephalidae > Pyxicephalus > Pyxicephalus adspersus. The sequence continues at coordinate 18,737,622 of NC_092869.1, forward strand.
CAGGAGACCCCTCCCAAGGTGATCGACTGATTTCAGTGTTGTAATGTGTTTCTCCAGCTCTCCAATGCGAGATACCAGAAGGGCGACATGCTCACATCTGTCACAGCAATATTCATGTAGGAGCTGTTGCTCCATTTGTGCATACATATGGCAGACTTTGCACTGAATTAAACCTTCCACCTTGTTGCCTTTCATTTTCCCAGTTACAACGCTTGTTTTCAAGGAGTTATAAAAGTTTACTTACAATTTCTAGTTACTATAAGGATTCAACTCCTTTTGTTTGCAAACTCCTGTGTTTTTTTAACTCTGCTTGATTCCAAGCCATTTGTTTACCCAGCCAAGCAGTGAGCAAGCTCAAGGTGTGTCTGCCAAGAATTTAAATCACCTGTGAAACCTTGACCACTCCCCTTTAGATGTCAGCAAGGAAAAAGGAGAAAAAACAACTATTTAAAACAAAAACTGACAGTCAAGCAGACAAAACTTCCAAATGCACAATATAACTGCACTTGATTCCAAGCCATTTGTTTTACGAGCCAAGAGTAAGCAAGTCATGATGCCAAACTTACAAAAATAGATTGAGGGGTTTTATACTCTAAATTATTTGTCCCCAACCTTTTGTACGTCGTGGACCAGTAAATGCACGGTCTCCGAACCATGCATGGGCAGGGAGATGTGTGTCACTCAAAGGGGAAGAAACTTCCACCCGGAGTGACACCATGATGCCTGAACCCGCCCACTCCCATCGCAGGTCTGAGCTCCAGAGACACAACCCTCCCGCGTCTCTGAGCCTTCGATGTCTCCAGGAGACGTCCGCGGCTATCGCAGGTGTGCCCCCCTACCGGGGTCCTTCTTCTGACCCCGCTGAGGGGTGCACCGGCTAGAGCCGTAGACCGGGGGTTGGGGACCTTTGGTCTAAATGATCAAATAACCCTTTTAAAAAAAAAATTGCAGTCAGCTTTTTCTTTACTCTACCCCTTCAGAATGGAGACTTCCCCCAGTTTTTTTCTTACTACTCTGTCTAATGTGATGACTACATTATTAAATCTGCTTCTTCTGGTCAGGAGTTGTCCTAAATCACGTCAGTAACTGGACAATGAAAGGTGAAGTAACGCAATGATGATTTCATTTCTCTGTTACTGTTTTTTTCCTCCAATTATCATGCTTCGTGTCAGCAGATTAACTGATTGGTACTGATAATTTCTCTTACCTTCCAATCTCTTCTGTATAGAGACTACAAGAGGCAACTATTCAGCCAAATTGTGGGTACTGCTTACCTTTTTAGAATCAAAAAAATGTAATATAAACTTACTTTAAATGTTGTTTCATGAAGAACTCTGTGGTGGCCCTCTTACCTTCTTAAAGCACCGTAAATTAACTAGAGAATGTCCGGCGCCACTCCTTTGCTGAACTAGCTTGCCAATACAGAAAGATGTCCTTGCTGACATACCATTGCTTAGAAAAAGGCAATCGGAAAACTACAGTACATATAAATTTGTTTTCCTCATTTTATGACAGCTGCTTGTCATAGCAAGGGGAAATGAAAAACAATTCCCTAACTGAAAGAGGAATGCTAAAAAAATAAAAAAAGGTGTGCACTTAATACCAGGTCACTGTCTTGCAGATTATTTCAAGTGGCAGTCACTGCCCAGCAAGATGGCATACTTGTAATTTACTACTACTACAATCCTTACTATAGCTGCAGCACACATAGACTTTAGTTTGCCACATTGGTAATGTACTGTGATTTACCATTATGTGTTACAATGTATCATTCTCCCTGTACTCTTTTTGCTGTTGCTATTCCCTCTCCTCCCTAGTCTGTTAACTCCCTGTCTGTACTCCTGCACCTTTTTTTCTCTACTACTTGCTGGTGACAGCTCACCCAACCCTGGTCCTCCCCACAGCCTCTCTCTTCTTACCCTTTCAGCAAGATACATCCTCCTCCTAACCTCATTCCTTCTCACCACTCTATTGAATGCCAGATCCGCCAGCAATCCACTAACTTCTATCCACAACATTCTCCTCTCTAAATCTCTGAATTTCTTGGCTCTCACAGAAACTTGTCTTTCCTCCTTAGACTCTGCCTCTGCTGCTGCACTCTCCTATAAAGGTTTACACTTCACACATACCCCTAGACCTGGCAACAGTAGGTGGTCATGTGGGTCTCATTCACTCCCCTAACTTTACATACAGAGTCTTTCCTACCCTGCCCTCTGCAGTTCATTCCATTCATCTTTTTGGCCCCCATCCCTCATTGTAGCTGTTGTCTACCGCCACACCCGTCCCAGTTTCACAATTTTTGGATAACTTTGCTTCCTGGCTCCCATATATCCTTTCCCATGGCCTACTCACCCTCATCCTCAGTGACTTTAATGTTGCAGTGGATGATCCTAATGTTGCAGTTGATGACCCTAACAAACCTTTCTGACCACAACATCCTCACCTTCAACCCAACTAATTCTTTCCCCTCATTGCCACATCCCAGACCTGCCCAATGGCAGAGAGCTATATATAACCTTGACCACAACCTATTCTCAAACGGCCTTACATCCCAAACCCCTACTATCTCTAAAATAACATCTCTAGATAAAGTTGCCACTCAATTCAATCACACTCTTTCTTTGGTGCTTGATAAAATTCCCCCTGCCACCTTACATTACCCCTGTCCTGCTAACCCCCGACCTTGGCACAACAATCACACCAAACATCTGCAAAAGACTGTTCATGCAGCTGAGCGCAAGGAGTGAAATCTGGTCAGGCTAAACACCTTAACACTGCACTCACAATCACTAAAATTATTTCTCCACTGGCATATGCTCTCTTCAAACCCATGCAGCCTCTTCTCAATAATTGACTTCCTCCTAAACCCCACACCTGCTGCCCCCACAACTACCGTTTCTGTCCAAGACATAACCTCCTACTTTAGAGCCAACTTTGTTAAAATCAGACATCGTTACATAGGTTGAACCCCCAGATCCTTTTCCATTTCTGACTCCCAAAATGTATTCTCCCTAGACAGTATGAAGCATGCATGTTGTTAGTCCCAAGTGCATAACTTTACATTTATCAATATTAAATGTCATTTGCTACTTGTTTGCCCAATCAATCAGTGCATCTAGGTCTGCTTGTAGATTATATGCATCCCGTATGAAATTTCATTATAGTTTGGTGTCATCTGCAAACACAGAAATGGTACTTTAAATCCCAAACTATATATCATTTATGAAGATGGTAAACAGTGGAGGGCTTAACACTGAACCCTGGGGTACACCACTAATAACCTTAGACCATTCAGAGTTTGAATTAATAATCACTGCTCTCTGGATGCAATCTTTAAACCAGTTCACTTTCAATTTACAGAATACATTTTCTAAACCTTTAGACCCTAATTTGCATATTAACATTGGGGGTACTGTTTCAAATGCTTTAGTAAAGTCCAGGTAAACTATATCAACTGCTAGTCCACTGTCTACCTGTTTACTTACTACCTCATAAAAGGTGAGTAAATGTGTTTGTTTGACATCTTTTTTGAATCCATGCTGAATATCACTATAATATTATTTTCTAGCTGAATCTCCTCTATGTGCTTTTTTATCAAAACTCTCTTGAACCTTTCCAACCATGGAAGAATGACCGTGCCAGTGTCTCTAAAAATTAAACAATGGCTTTGAAATAACTGAGCTCAGCTGTTTGAGGACACATGGAACAGAGGAATAGGCACCTAGGGTTTGTTTAGGCAAATATTGAAACTGTATTCAGTAATAACTTCTCATCCAATCATCTTCAAAGACTTGCAAACACCTATAAAGGCCTATACAGGCTTTTGCAAACTCAAACTTATTTGCCTAAAAAAGATCCTGGAAGCTTAGCTGTGCAGAATAGGCTTCCATGAGGGTTTAACAGCCCCATTTTCCAGACGTGGGTCTAAATTTACCCTGTCTTTAATGTCCTATTGAATCCTGGTGAAGACTGTAATGGCTTAAAAGTCAAGCAGCAAGGCACTTTACCTAAGATCCATAACCAGGCTCTGGCAGATGGGTTCCAGGGTTCAATCCCGTCCTGCTATTGCCATCTAGCCCTCTAGATGGTTTGAACACTACTGGTCTAAAAAAAGCCTATTTGGAAGACTTTGGAGCTTTAAAGAAGAAAGGGGCTATTGGTGGCATTCATAGAAACATATGTTTCAAACAGGCTTTTTTGAACTATAATAACAAAAATGTTGGCAGCCTGTTGTTCATAGGATGAAAAAATAAAATGTAATGAAATTGTAGATAAAAGCCTTGTTTACCTCAGATCCCACTAATTTGTTCTACATAAAAGTCTATATCTCTGATTTGCAAAATATTCCCAAATATTAGAGCTAATATTTTGGGTAGATTACTTTCTTGCCTTTTGATTTATTTAAATGTATTTATCAGAAAAGCTTAATAATTTAATTATAAGTTCTTTATTTTAGAGCAATTTTCCTGCAGAGGCCAAACATCCACAAATAGAAGCACTGATCTATGTGAAGATATTCTGCCTCTGTATATCTCTACCCTGTCAGTGTCCCCCAGTGCCAGAGACTGGTGTGTGAAATGTGAACCAGTTGTCAGGACTAAGGTTTTTTTCTGAGAGAGCTTGAAAATATTATTTATACCCTAATTCATCAAGCAGAATCGGATGATCGCTCGCGCATTCGTATTTTAACAGATCCTCCTTAATCGCGCAGCTGAAATCTAATGAAGCATTAAAGATTCTAATTGACCTGTAAAGGACTGTAGATAATTATGCACAGAACAGAGAGCAGGTGTGCGCTAATTAATTGCTATGATCTCACCTAATCGCCTTAATCTAATCTAATCGCCTTAATTGGCAGATTCGCACCCCTATTGCTCATTATTATCAAGCCAGGAATCCAGCTGGCAGTGAGGAGGCGAGTGTATGAGCGCACTCGACTCCAGACCGCGGGAAACCGTGCTCGCTGGTCGCGCGTACTTTCGCGCTTCCAGCGAGCGCGGATTTTATTGATGAATCAGGGCCATTGTCTTCCTTCAAATACTTTTTGTATTGCATGGGAATAATTTGCCATTTTTTTATTTCAAAAAACAATTCTAAAGGATTACAGTATAGTGAGAAGGGTTGGGCCTTACTTACTTTATCTAATATTGACTACTGGCTCAATTTAAAACTTTATTAAGCCATTTTATTTCTAAGAATGTTCCGGATCCTTCTGAAGATTTGAGCACCAGAAATAAGATTTAAATCTAATTTGTAATTCTCTTCTTGGAATGGAATTTGATCTATTACCTGGCAAGCCAGAAGCACTTCCACATTAAACAGCAAACAGAATAATTTCTTCATTCTAGACTGAACATTTAACCTTAACATAGAAATATGTTGGTGGGATTTGATCAAATTCTAGTGTCCAACTTGAAAATACTGCAAAAACCCAGGATTTGCCTCCTTCTGAAAGAGGGAGTACTTTCTTTTTGACATGACGCGGTAACAATATATATAACCAGGCCAAGGCAGAATAATAAAAACAGTAGGGAGAGACTGATGGGGAACATATCATAGGGTCAGAGTTTGAGGATCAGAAAATGGGAGAGTCAAAGGCTCGAAGAGCAGTAAATCGAAGCATTGATATAATTATGTGCAAATGCTTAAAGTCTGACCACAACCAGTTTAAAACGCTTTTTATTTCATTTTTTATTAATGAAAAATGCTTTATAATTTTGTTACATTGTGTATAGCTACCCCCAACCAACCAGCAATGGCAAAACAACATTAAAAAAAGTAATTAAAAAAGTAATTTTTTCCATTTTAAATGGCTAACAATTACGAACAATATAAAATAAAAAAAATTGTTGTTATTTTTACTGTGGTGTTCTTGGGGTTACAATTAGGCTATAAAATATATCTTGGGAAATGTCACAATACATGGTTTACTAATAGCTAAGTTATTTTGTTTAGAGTTGTGAGGCAAATTATTTTACACCTGGTGGAAAAGATCAATACCTATTTATTCTCTTTTTGCCACAGTATCAAAGATTGACCATCTGAAGCATACATATTTTTATGTGTGTCTTAGGAATGCAATCTGTATTTTTAAATAAATTACTTATCTTTTAATACTTACTTTTACTCATGCTTTTACCTAATCTTTTACTAATATTTTCTATACTTTTCAAGAAGCATGAAAATGACCACCTTCTCTAGCATTTATTACTAATCTTTGCATATGTTATTTTTATTAGGTGTTTGAAAAGTTTCAGTTTAAGAGATTTAAATATAATACCTGTAAATTATAAAAAAAAATTGAAGGCAGATTGATTTTCAAACTAAAAGTCATCATATGGTAAAAATAACTGAATTCATATTTTTTTTTATAATTTTATTTTTTATTCAGTGAACAGTCATACATACTGGTATTAAACATTAAAACATACAAATCACCAATTGTGTTATTATCTTCCACATCACATACTGAATTCATAATAAACATGGTAAACTGTAAATCAACCAAACTTGATATAAATCGATAAATGGCTTTATATATAATCCCTTTACTTCTTTCTTATAACTTCTTTGCAGTCACATAGAAAGATGAACTACATTTTCTAAAGATACCATCAGACTGTGTTCTGAATCAGAATATTTCAGGTGGACATCCCATTCACAGTCTTTGCACATTTCATGATTTTAACATTTCATGTACATCAATTTGATTTTCTAAAGAAGTAGTTTGTGTTTACTCTGCAAAGTAAATACTTTATTTGCAAAGTGAATATGTACTTACTGGCATAGTAAATAAGTAAATAAGAACATGCGCTGCTTTCTTAAAAATATTACCTTATCTATGGTTTCCAGGAATGTGTGGTAATCATCAGTAGTGTTGGTGTTCGAATTCGTGTTGTCTTTATATTCGACCCGAATATGGCTTTTCGAATTCGTGAAAAAAAAAATGAATGTTAAATTAATTTAATTAGTGTGTGTTTTTATTTTAACTATTTTTTTATTTTTACAGGTTATCCGACAATCACATTATGAATCATAATGTCATTGTGGGATCCCCGGACCGTGGGAACTTTGGGATTACAGCTAATTGGAAGCATGTGCCTTCAATTAGCTGTAACCTCAGGCAATACCAGGGCAATAGAGGTTCAATGGGGATATGTATCTCCATATATCACCTCACATTTTCACTTTTATTGAAACATCAAACTTTCGATACATACTACAGGAGAAATAGGTTGGAGATCATTTAAACAAAACAACAATGGAGCTTTTAAACCAATCACTTTTTACACAGTTTATAATTGTAGGCCTTCCTAATCTTGGTAAATATGAGACCTTATTATTTCTCTTTCCGAGTATCAGCTACATTTTTACTCTAAGTGGAAACCTAACAATACTTACCCTTATCTGCACTTATTGTCAGCTTCATGTTCCGTTTTATAGTTTTGTTGCTGTACTTTCCTTCTTGGAAATTTGGTACACCCCTGTCACTATACCAAAAAATGTTGATAAACTTGGTAAATGTTAGGTTAATATCCCATATTGGCTGCTTGTTGCAAATATACTTTTTCATAGCCTTGGTATTACAGAAACCTATATTCTAACAGCAATGGCTTTTGACCTCTATATGCCCATATGCAACCTTCTAAGGTACCCATCCATAATGACTGTTGCGTGTAGTTTTCATTTGGCAGCTTTCTGCTGGGTTATTGGCTTTATCCGACCTCTAACCCAAGTCATCTTGTTGTCACCTTTTTTATTTTGTCATTCAAACATAGTTGAACAAATCGTTTGTGACTTTACTCCACTGATAATCTTGGCCTGTTCAGACATTTCACCTAATGTCAAAGTTGACTTTGTAATCAATTTCCTTATTATTTGTATCTCCTTCACTTCTATTCTTATGTCCAATTTCCAATTTTTTAATCTCCACTGTGTTAAAAATAAAAACATCAGAGGGCAGGAAAAAGGTTTTTTCCACATGTGGAGCTCATCTTACAGTTGTTTTTTTATTTTTTTGGAAGTGTTTGTTTTATGTATGTTAGGCCAATCAAAATTACCTCAGCAAACTATGACCACGTAATGGCCGTGATTTACTCGGTATTGACACCTATGTGCAATCCAGAAATTAACAGCCTAAGGAATCCAGAAATTAGACGAGTACTGAGGAGAAAGTTAGCAAAATTGTTTTAAAGATCTTGTTTAAAGGACTATGTACATTTATCTTAACTAAGTAATTTATATTTTTTTAAAGCACGGCAAGATTTTTGGGTTATGGATAAAGATTGGACTATCCACTATCTTTTTTTGCAATAGTACTCTTATCAGGAGTTTTTAAATCTGCCCCTTTACTATCGGGTCTTCCCTTTTCATTAAATATTGACAGCCTTTCTGCTTGTATGGCTTTTATACAACCTAACATGATAGATAGCTGCTATGACCAAAGCTGGTAAGCAGGGCCAGAAATAGGTTTGGTTTAATATTGCTGTAATCACAACAAGGTATATGCTCATTTTTAAAAATAATCTGTAGGCTTCATGTAAACTGTAAGCCTGTGAATGTATAAATGTTATTGAACTTACTACTGCATGTGATCTGTGCAAAAGGATATAGGAATGAACATTATATATTTCTCATTATTATCAGTAATATGTATAATACAAATTTAGCTTGAATACATTTCAAAATTATAGCCAGACCTAATGGGTCTTATTTATCAAAGTGTATGAAAGGAAAATGACTAGTGCCACCTTCTGCAACAATTTTTTTCTAACTAAAATCTAACTACATAACATTGCTAGTCATATCCATTGTATTTATTAAAGTACAGTATTTTTGAAAAAAAATATAATTCTCATGCTCCTACTTATAATACTTGAAACATAACATGCAACTTAGCATGCATGCTTCATACTGTCTAGGGGGAATACATTTGGGGGAGTAAGAAATGGAAAAGGATCTGGGGGTGCTGGTGGATCATAGACCTAATACCAGCATACAATGCCAGGGTGCAATATCTAAACCTAGCGAAGTACTTTCTTGTATTAAAAGAGGAATAGACTGCAGAGATGGAGACATAATCCCGCCCCTGTGCAAAGCATTGGTCAGACCACATCTGGTATATGCAGTCCAGTTTTGGGCACCAGTTCACTAAAAGGACATTGTGGAATTGGAGAGAATGCAGAGAAGGGCAACTAAACTAATAAAAAGAATGGAGGAGCTTAGCTATGAAGAGAGATTAGCTGAACTGAATCTATTCTCCCTTGAGAAGAGACATTTAAGAGGGGATATGATCACCCTGTATAAATATATAAATGGTCCATATAGAGAACTCTCTTCCCCCTTATTCACTTTGAGATAATTACAAAGAACAAGAGGGCACTCTTTGCGTCTGGAGGAAAAGAAGTTTAAGCTCCAGATAAGGAAGGGATTCTTCATTGTAAGGTCTGTGAAAATGTGGAATCGGCTCCCTCAGGAAGTAGTTTCAGCAACTACTATAGATTGCTTTAAGAAAAAGCTGGATGCTTTTCTAGAAGCACAGAATATAACTGGGTATTAAGGCTTTAAAGTAAAGATAACCGAGACTGTTGATCCAGGGAACATCCGATTGCCTCATGAAATCAGGAAGGAATTTTTTCCCCTGTTGAAGCAAACTGTACCAGGTTTTCTTTTGCCTTCCTCTGGACCAACTATGCCTTATAGGGTTTTATAGAAGAAATCTACCTTGTCAGAACATAGGCAGAGATCAAATCTTCTGTCTGATGTCTTAAGAATGTAAAAGAAAGAAAGGAAGGTGGGGAGGGGGTTTGCTTCATTTGTTCTTGTTCTTCACTTGAAACATCCCAATCTCATATAATAATACCACACACATTTATAAAACTAACTTGATAACAAGTTACTTGCATGTGCTGTTCCGTTGAATATTCTAAGTATTATTGGATATGCTTTCTGCAGTCATTAATCAATTTTGTATATATGTCTTTTTTAACCTTAATAAAATTATCATAAGAGTATTTTATTATATTTCCTGCAAAGCCCTTTAGGTAACTGTTATCAAGTTACTTTTATATATATCTTTGTCAAATGGAATTGGACTGAGTATAATTTTACAAATGAGGAAATTGCCCTTGCACATTACTATAACTTGTTTGATTAAACATAGAATGGAAGTGAACTTGTAAGCAATCATATCAATGTAATTTGGGGTAATATATGTGCATAGCTTGTTATTAGCCTAGACATACATTTATTGCTAGAGATTGGTACCTCAATCCAGTTCAGTTAGTCTGTTTTATTTAATTACAGAAACTAGTAGGTGCTTTATGTTGATCATCCTCCAGTGCCTTTTTTAATAGATCCTGAAATCCACAAGCTCTACACTACAAACCAAAGGAAAGACTGTGCTGGTAAACTGTTTTTTCCATCTGATTCTTTAGTCTGATGACTGTTGACAGACTCTATTTGACTGGTAAAACCTGTCAAAAAGTAAAATGCAAACAAAGCAGGACTCCATTCATGGTGCCCCTAGACCCCACCCCCAGGGAGATGGATCACTGTGGAACGCTGGCCAGATTATCGTGTTCTCTGCCCTCACCAGTGTAGATCTGGTCCCATCAGGAGTTAAACCTGGATATTCCTCCTCATGGAGCATCACCATGTGGTTCTGCATCCTAAATTATTATGAAATAGAAAAAATGTAACCCTTAGATTGCTTGGATCTGTCTCCCCAGAAATATATATATATATATATATATATATATATATATATATATATAAATATAAATATATATAAATTAGAAAGACACAAAAAGGCTGGTGTCACGGTCCCTCCTGTGACTAAGGTTAGAAGACCCGTGAGACAAACTGCGTGTGAGGTTATCTGACAGTCTTTTTGTTTTCACTTGTTTCAGTGTTGTTGTTTGTAATGACCACACCTCTTGTCTCAGCTGCAGCTGGTGGTCATTACTGCTCCTCTATTTAGTCTGGCCTCACACTTCATGCTATGCAGTTGATATTCTCTGCTTCGATGTGGAAGAGCTGGTGTGTTGTCCTCTCCACAGTTCCTTGCATCCATTTTCTATTGAAGATAAGTTGTACTGCTATTGATATTTTGTTGTTCTCTTGTGTTCGGTGTTACTAGGCCTCAGGGAGACGTTGGTTTGTTCATCTGGGAAGGAACCAGTAGTCTCAAACCCTGTCACTACTCCTAGGGCAATTTAGGGCTACTAGGGCCTAGGTTCCGGTGTATGAGTATTCCCACCTTCAGGGTCTATTCATGCTGACTGGAGTCAGGGCTAGGTTAGGGTGTCCGTAGGTGGTGACCGTTTCCTTCTCCATAGACTTTGAGGCCTAGTCCCTTGTCTTTATCCTTGTGTGTTCATTCTGGTGAACCTTCCCCCCCTCCCCATAATACATGACATTATCAACCGCCCTAAAAACGAAAAATAAAAAAATTCCATTTTGTTTGTGACGGTGCGGTAATGGAGACTATTGCTGCACTGGTCAGACATTTGCAGGGACTGTCTTTGGAGGTAGCTGACCTCCGCACGACCGTCTCACAGATCCAGAGACCACAGGTGGCTGGTTCTGACAGCGGGAACCAGGCCTGCCCTGAGCCTAAGGTGGCTCTCCCAGACAGGTTTTCTAAGGGAAGGGACAATTTTATTCAGTTCAGGGAGTCGTACAAACTTTTTTTTAAACTACGTCCACACTCTTCTGGGGACGATAGTCAAAGAGTGGGTATAATCATTTCATTGCTTAAAGGTGACGCTTAGTCTTGGGCTTTTTCGTTGTCGACCGGATCACAGTCCCTCCGGTCAGTAGATACATTTTTCAGAGTGCTAGGTCTTATATATGATGACCCAGATCGGTTCTCCCTGGCCAAGACCAAGTTGCGTGGCTTACGGCAGGGAAAGCGTTGTGCAGGGACCTATTGCTCTGAATTTAGGAAGTGGGCTATGGATACTGAGTGGAATGATCCAGCTCTCTGTAATCAAATTTGTCAAGGGCTAACCGAGAGCCTGAAGGACGCATTGGCATTTCACGAATATCCTGGGTCATTGGAAGCGGCTATGTCCCTTGCTGTACGTATGGATAGACGCCTGAGGAAGAGATCTAAGGTTCCTCAATCCCAGGACGTACTATCATATAAGGTGGCGGCCCCTTCTGACACTTTGGGTGGAGAGACTCTTGAGTTCATGTCTAGTGACGAACCTATGCAGTTGGGGGGAGCTACCCATGGACCTGGGAATAGGAAACTTAGGCATAAGAAGGGACTCTGTTTTTTTCTGTGGAAAACTGAGACATTTTGTTAACATCTGTTCTAATGTTTAGCGCCAAAGTGAAATCAAAAAAAAAAATGTGTGTTTAATCCTCATCTCTCTCTTGGTGGTTGTTAATCGCTTCAGTAAGATGTTGCACTTTATACCATTATCAGGGCTACCTAATGCTGAAACCATCGCACAAGTGTTTGTCGATAACATTGTGAAGCTACATGGTATTCCCTCTGATGTGGTGTCTGATAGGGGTACTCAGTTTGTTTCCAGATTCTGAAAGGCGTTCTGCACTCGTCTGGGGGTACATTTGTCCTTCTCTTCTGTCTTTCATCCTCAGTCGAACTGACAGACTGAACGCACTAACCAGAATCTGGAGACTTACTTAAGATGTTTTGTCTCGGAGAATCAGGAGGAGTGGTCTTCATTTTTGTCTTTGGTGGAGTTTGCCATAAATAACCGTAGGCAGGAGTCCACTGATAAGTCGCCGTTTTTTGGGGCATATGGGTTCCATCCGCAATTTGGCATATTTTCTGGTACTGAGACTTCAGGAATTCCTGAAGAGGAAAGATTTTCCTTTTCTTTGTCATCTATTTGGCGTAAAATTCTAAACAATTTAAAAAAGATAGGCAACAAGTATAAACGAATGGCTGACAAGAGACGTATGAATGGTCCGGACCTAACAGTGGGTGATTCTGTGTGGCTGTCCACAAGAAACATTAAGATTAAAGTATTTTCTTGGAAGTTGGGTCCAAGGTTTATTGGTCCATATAAGATCTCTGCCATTATTAACCCGGTTGCCTTTCGTCTCGAACTTCCACAGGCTTTAAAATTTCATAATGTGTTCCACAAATCACTGCTGAAGAGATACGTCGAACCTGCGGAACCGTCCTTCTTGCTTCCCGCTCCTGTCATAGTGGTTGGTAATCTAGAATTTCAGATTGCCAGGTTCCTGGACTCCTAAATTCTCCGTAGAACACTCCAGTATCTCGTTTACTGGAAGGTTTACGGTCCAGAGGAGAGAATGTGGGTTCCAGTCGTTAGTCCAGATGTTAGTCTCCTAGTGAAAGCTTTCCACAAGGCTAACCTGGATAAGGTTGGTCCTGGGTGTCCGGAGGCCACCCGTAGAAGGGGGGTACTGTCACGGTCCCTCCTGTGACTGAGGTTAGAAGACATGTGAGACAAGCTGCACGTGAGGTTATCTGACAGTCTGTTTGTTTTCACTTCATATTTCACTTCAATTGTGTCATAGCAATGTTAATAATTGTAGGAGTTCCGTATATACACTAAAAAGGTAAATGGGGTTTATAGGTATGAATGTAGAGGTAGTGTAGATATGGTAGTGTAAGAGATGGTAGTTTAGGTATAATAGTATGTATGTTGTTAAACTCAAACATGCAAATGTGCGTAAGCTCGCCATGAGCATATACGCTCCTCCTCTGGCCATGGCGTATTGCTGCGAGCCGGTGCCGATGTTTTTTAGACTGGATGCAACACTGCAAACTAATTTATATCAAGCTATATATATACTACTTAGCACTTTATAATATGTCATCCCATCACACAATGGTATGAATGTAAAAAAAATGTACAAAAGCTTTTTGGATCTGATTCAAATTTCAATATAGTTTGGCTTTAGAGAAATCAAATGATTGAAAAAAAGATTGTTGGCAAAGATGTTATAATACATGTATCAAGGAACATTTAGTGTCTTCGCTTGTGTGTGTGTGTATGTCAAAATAGATTTAAATGTATATAAATACATATGTATATTCATTAATACTATTTTAACTGGACTGGTTTGTGGGGGGGATTAATCAAGTAAATTTGCTTGGAGGGTATTAAGCTCCTGAGCGGTAAATTTCTGTCTGGATTTTTATGTCTAAAAGTGGTACGTTGGTTTTCTTACGAAAATGTATTTTACAGTGTAATATAATGGATGAGTATATATTTTTTTTAATTTTCAAAAATAATATACTAATACTATTATTTTATACTGTAAAATAAATGTTCATGAAAGACAATGTACAGCTTTTACGCATATAAATCCACTGTATTGCATTCAATACAATTATTTTGTATTGAATGCAATACAAATGGATTTGAATTTTCTGCCCCGCCACACCGGCAACGTCCTCGCGCATAAACGTCACCGCGAACCAATAATTCATCGAGTGCAGAGGAACCCGGCCGATGGAAGAAAGAAGATGCACACCACAGAGAAGGACGACGTGGGAGGTTGGCGGATCAGGTAAGACTCGATTTACTATTACATCCTTTAGGTTTACCTACCCCGAGTGTGACTCGGGGGTACCGCTTTTAACATCTTTTTTCTACCCCAAGTCACACTCGGGGTTACAGCCCAGGGGTTAGATGATGTGACTTTTTGTAATCATATTTGTTAGCTTCATCTGCTGCTGCAATGTTTTTGTGCCTGGTTTCTAATTACTGCTTCTGTTTAGCAATTCTTCAGCAATGTTTTTTCATTTTATCCACAAATAATTAGTACAAATATATGCATGGTTTCCACTCCAAACTGGTACTTGACCCCCCTTGTTGCCTTTGTCCCATTCTCAAAGTCATATTGTCACATATTGTTAGTTGAATGCATTATGTACATATTCCTTTTATTAATAAATTATTAAATTGTCATGGTTTTTATTTCTTTTATTTTTTTAAATAGTCTGACATTTGGTGAATAAGCTGTGGTTTTCCTTTAGCATACTTCACTCATGTTGATTTGCTGCCACTGTTCTACAGAAGTCCTTTGTTCATTTGTAGTAGTGTTATAGATGTGTTCTTACTGTGCTGTGCTGCCTGATCTTAGCCCTATTGTATACAAGCACACTTCCACTTCCTGGCCAAATTCAATTAGCTGTCCAGATGGGCATACTCATTCTAACATACCTCATGGTGATGGAAGGATGTCCAGGTTGCCAAGCACAACATTAAACCACATTGATTGACAAGCTCACAAGCAGCATCAAGCACTCTTAGAAATAAAGAGATGTTCAACTTAATTTTGCTTAATAAATACTGGATTGTATTGGATTATTTAGGTGTTTACACAAATCAAATAGTACTAGTATATAAAACTTCCAGTGACAAATACACTTACAGCCTCTCAGGGTGTTTATGCAGGTTTGAATGCCATTTTAGACCTTGGCTCACTAAATATTTACCTATTCACCTCAGCTTGGTAGTGGAAGCACATAAAGGTAGATTCCATAAGCAATATTATCCATGAATGTTGCTTTGAGCCAACCCCATGACATTAGAAATCATAGGAAGAAATAGGCAACCTTTTCAATATGAAGCATGTAAAGCAATATGCCAAAAAAAACCCTCTGACTTCTTAATTGCAAAATGGACATTGAAACATTCAAAGTTTAAAAAACAAAAGCAGCTATTGTGCTAAACCGTAAGAAAAGTATGAAATGTAGCAACATAGATTAGGATAACACAGCAAATACAAGCCCCCCCTCCTCCTTGAAGAAAAAAAAGACAAAGGAAAAAGCAAGGTAGACATCACCCTTATATATGCACATCTTTATGCGCACAGCTGATACAAATTTGCATGTAATTTGGATGTGCACAGTCTGTGAAATTTGGCTGTTTATTTTTTCAAAGTTAGACATTCTATATAATTTTTTGATATGATCCCTTAGATTTGTACACCAGTGAACAGCTATCTAATAAAAAATAAATTAAAACAACGGCTTTTATGTTAAAATAATTTATGAAATGTGTGTGTTTAGTGTAACTTTTAAACTTTTTTTTTTACAGGTTATCCCACAATTAAAGGAAGATTCTCATGGCTGCATTCATGTCATGAGCACAGCTGTGGGACTCCTGACAGTGTGGGATCCCCTTTAGTGCTCCGTGATTGGCTGAGCAAAGGGGATTACATGCTTTTTGAATTGTCTGTCTTCCCGATATAGAAAGCAGGCGGGGGGTTCGGTGCCTTCTGGATCTCCGTGATTGGCTGAGCAAAGGGGATTACATGCTTTTTAAATTGTCTGTTTGTCTTCCCGATATAGAAAGCAGGCGGGGGGTTGGGTGCCTTCTGGATCCTGATGCATTATCTTGCCTGCAGTGGAACAAATTTCGAAAACTGGCGCCAGAGGCAGAGCAGTTTGGTATTCCTTGCCCCCAGGAGTTGTGGAAGATTTTAATGGTGTCATGATGTCGTTAATAAGGCAGTCAGTATTGCAAGCCACATGGGTAGCTTATACAGCGGTATGGAGAGAGTGGTTTTGTTTTTGTGGTTAGTTGGGAAATTCGGGAGCGGCTGCAGAAAATGTACCTTTGTTGCTTTGTTTCTTGTGTAGAGCATGGGAAAGAGGGGACTCTGGCGAAAATGAATAGGACTTTGGCGGGTCTGGCAATTTTATTTAAGTGGTTGGGGGTACTAGATGCTACAAAGTATTTTGCGGTATGGCAGGCTTTAAAAGGGTTGCAGAAGGGTAGAGTGGTGGTGGATAAAAGGAGAGTGGTATCTTTTAGTATGTTGGTGGTATTTTGGGATCATGTGCGGGAGGTGTGTGTATCAGGGTATGAATTGTGCCTATTCGGCATGGCTTTTGTTTTGGCAGCTTTTGGAGCATTCCGGGTACACAAATTAATGAGTGCTAACCGACAGGGTGTGGGGGGTTTACAGTGGGGGCATGTACAGTGTGTTGGGAGTAGGGTGACTCTTTTGATCTGTGGGGGGAGGTTTAATTTGTCAAAGAAGGGAGGGATGTCGTTTGTTTGGCTGTGGCGCGGTTAGTTGAACAAGGCGTTGCACGAACAAGGTTCGTATAAAAGTGAAGAGGGAGGTGGGCAGGTTTATTATGAGTAATGGTGGAATAGTGGTTCGCCATTGGGAGTTAGAGGAGGATGTTCCACGTTTTTTACAGGGAGATGGCGTGCACCTCAATGCAGTGGGAATTGATTTGTGGTCCTTGGGATTACAAGAAGGAATTGGGAGAGCTTTGAGTGTGTGGAGGGGCGCACAAGTGTAAGGGATGGAATGGAATCGGCATATAAATTAGGGTGCCAGTTCAGGGAGTTGGATGTGCTATTGATAGTTCTTGAGGCAGTGGGTTTGCGCCACAGAGCTGAATATGTCAAAGTGAAGGTCCCTGGGTGGTTAATAATCGGTAGTAATGGTATGTCTTTGAGGACCGGTAAATAGAATAGTTTGGTTTGGTGGTTTAAAAAGTTGGTTATGTGTTTAACCCCCCCTAGCAGTAATCCTGAGTGTGACTCGGGGTGGCTTTTACTTGCAAAAAGCGGTAATCCCGAGTCACACTCGGGGTAACTTTAGGAGCCCCCTTACCTTTGCCCCACGTTCCATCGGCGATCCGATGGTCCTGGTGTGATGCCCGGGCGCCGGTCCTTCAGGGGGTGTGGCCGGGCGGGAAATTTAAATGGAGATGCGAGCAGCAGCTCCAGCGTCTGTGTGCCTGTGTGAGGCAGGGCAGGGAATCCCCATTCACATCACCCCGGAGGATGAGTCATCTTCCGGGTGATGTGAGTGGTGATGTATGGGGGTGTGTCTGGGAGGGAAATTTAAAAGCAGATTGCAATGTAATCTGCTTTTAAATGGTTTTTACAGTACAAAAATACCACACAACATAAAATAAAAATAAAAGTACATTTTTAATTTTATATTTTATTTTAAGATTACATTGTTGTCTATGATTTCATTAGTTTTTTAAATTATTATTTATAATTATGTATTATAATATAATTTATGATTATATTATAATAAATATATATATTATTATCATACCGGGGAGTTAATCCTAAGAACTACAGGCCCACAATATAAATAAAAATTTCTATGCAAAAAAAATAGGATCACTTTTTGCATCAAAAAACTGACAAAATTAGAACGCTAGGGGGGTTAAAGTCTAACTTATTACAGAATTGTTAATGTGTATTAAATTTAGGCTTGTAATAATAAAATCGCCAAAAGGCCAATTGTACCACACCCGCAAGTGTTTGTTGGTATTATTATTATATAATGTTGGTAAGGAGGGGCATTTGGTTGGACAAAAACTCTCACCTTACACAGTCAAGAGTGGCCAAGAGCAAAAAGAAAAATTAAAGTAGTCTGATGGCCAGCATGACCGGGGGGGGGGGGGTTGAGGGGAGAGGTGGGTATTAATAGGTTGGAAAAAGTGGTCTGATGGTGGAAGAAAGGTCATCGGTCATTTATCAAAAACAATAGGTCAGAGTCAGACAGTAGAAGGTCAGAGGATAAGTAGTCAAGGTCACAATTTTTTTTTTAGAAAAAGAAGATTCACACCCTTCCTCCCTCCCTGTAGTTACGAGGTGTTGGCTGGGGCAATAGAGGTCCTCGAGGGCAGAGTTGTGTGGAATAGGCTTTAAATCAAATTCAAGTTTGCAATAATAAAATGACCGAAAGGCCAATTGTACCACACCCGCAAGTGTTTGTTGTTATTATTATTAGTGTTGGTAAGTGTGTACATCACACTAGGAGTTAACAAGAGGTGGCCTGCATTAGAAAGGTTAAGGAGCGGTGAAGAGCAGGAGGGAAATTGTCAGATACAATGCTCGGAAGACCCAGTGTAGGTAGCAAATTCACAGTCCATCTTGACAAATATGGCAATTTGCATACCGCCTTTTTTTGTCATGATAAGGGTATTAGTATTATTAAAATCTGCTAATATGAACAAACGTGCAGCCACCTCAGGGCAACGTTTTCTTTTCAGCGTCTTATCTTATAAGCAGGCATCATCTGCTCCCCAATGCATTGGTGCTCAGCACGCTTTATCTTAGTCAGTCAACCCAGATTCAACTGCAGAAGCAGGCCATCCAGGTGCTGTTTTGTTGCAAATATACACCGGCATCTATGTCCCTGGCGTGTGAATGTTGAGGACTCGAGGCCAGGGGAAGCAAATGCCAGCCGGGCATCTGCTCACAAGCCTTAGGCTGGAGGGCGGGACCGTGGGGCAGGTGGGTGGTACCGGGCAGGAAATTTAAAATAATGAGGATTTTTAAATGTTCCACTTTTACATTTAAAAATCCTCATTATTCATACCGCCAGATACTCATGGACCTGGAAGATTATATTATGAATGTTTCATTGAACGACAGATTCATTTCTTTAAACCACACATAAGTTTTGACCTTTCCATGTTCTATCCAAAACTAAAAAAGGCTTTGGCTTCGCACACACCTTTTTACCTTTTTGTCCATGTAAGCAGATTTTAAAAAAAAATAAAAGTGAATACTTAAAACTCCTAAAAACTTACATGGAAAACTCTCTCTTAACTTTCCATGTCTGACAAACTTTTCTTTTTTTTTTATTAACTACAGTTATACTGCATCTACTATCTTGGGAAATGGCTCATTAGTTGGTATATCTACTTTGTTCAGGAATTTGTTGTAAATAATTGTGCATCTCATGTGAATATGTGCTATTGATAAATGGTGTATATGTTATATAAACCTTTCTTTTGTTTGCTTCTAAGAAGGCAATCTATCCAATATATTATTTATGAAAGTATTTAAAAATGTATATATTTATTTGTTCATTGTATTTTGTATATACAGCAAAATAACATGAAATTTAAATATTGAAGAACATACATTATTCTATCCTGAAGTTTTTCATTGTGTGAAATATTTATGATGAAATTTCACTAACACGCTAAGCTCATCAGTAATGGTAAGAAGAAATATGATTTCACATAGAAAAGTACTGCATCACACAGTGTTTAATATTTTAAAAAGTTTTCAGGTTTTTTAATACTTTACAAACAAACATTTAAAAAGCACTCAAACCGTGTGCATTTATGATGACCCCCAGGGTGTTCATATTTACACTGTATACTCTCATGCAAAAGACTTGCTGGACATGTCAAAGGATTTGACCTGCTATGCCTAAAACTTTACTACCTTTTTTTTTTTAATCTTGCCAGCATTTAAACTATATTTTGCAGAGTAATAATTCATTCTGATAGGTGAGCAGCTAAACTGCATAAAGTGCAGTAAAACTTTGTAAAAAAAAAAAAATCAAATCAATTTATGGAAGCCAGCAGGGAGCAGGAAACCATTACTAGTGTGAGGATTCTCATGGAGTGTGTATGCCAGAAGCCAATGGTGGTACTAGTACTCATATGACTATTGTACTAGAACTAGACCTAATGTAATTTATTTCTAAATGATTTGTTTGATATACAAAGGGAGTATGGTTTTCTTTAAAGCTGTATTCTTATCATGGGCTTATTTTTTTAATAACATTGTTTTCCTTTTCTTTTCAGGAAATCACTTTCAATGCAACATAAAGCAAAATACATTTTTAAATAATTTAACCAAAAGACATATGGAGTTTTCTAACCAGTCACTTGTTACTCAATTTATTATCGTAGGCTTCCCTGACCTTGATGGATATGAGGCCTTATTATTTTTTTTTTTGAGTATAGCATACATTTTCACCCTCTGTGGTAATTTCACAATAATTACCCTCATCTGTACTTATTGCCAGCTTCATGTTCCTCTCTACCTATTTGTTGCTGAGCTTTCCTTCTTGGAAATTTGGTACACCACTGTTACTGTACCAAAAATGTTAACAATTTTGCTGAATGTTAAAATAATCTCTTATGTTGGTTGCCTGTTGCAAATCTATTTTTTTCATATCCTAGGTGTCAGAGAAACCTATCTTTTAACAGTAATGGCCTTTGACCGCTACATGGCCATATGCAACCCTTTAAGGTACCCATGCATAATTACTATTGTGTGTTGTTTTCAAATGGCAGCTTTCGGTTGGGTTATTGGCTTCCTAGGACCTCTAACACAAATAATTTTACTGTCTCATCTTGCCTTCTGTGGTTCAAACAGGGTTGAGCATATTTTCTGTGACTTTAATCCACTGATGAACTTGGCTTGTTCAGATATTTCACTTAATGTTAGAGTAAATTTTGCCATCAATTCCTTTCTTCTTTTTCTTGCTTTCACTTGTATTCTTATGTCCTATTTTAAAATAATTTCCACTGTGTTAAAAATAAAGACAGCAGAAGGAAGAAAAAAGGCATTTTCCACATGTGGAGCACATCTTACAGTGGTCTTCCTTTTCTTTTGTAGTGCAAGTTTTATGTATGTTAGACCAATCAAAACTAACACTGTAAAATATGACCGCATAATGGCTTTGATTTACTCTGTTTTAACACCAATGTGCAATCCAGTTATATATAGCCTAAGGAATCAAGAAATTAGACGACTATTAAGAAAGAAGATAAAAAAACTATTTGAAAGCCCAAGTTTAAGTTGGCAAATTCATTTCAGTTCGATAAAAATACTACAGTTTGGTTATTTCAAAAGGCAGCCTCAGCCTGAGAATAAAGGAATATCTTCTGCTAATATGCTGCAGGTCTTTTCCACAACACTTTATTAAACTTTACACAAACATGCGTGTCGCACATGTATTTAATATTCACTCAAGGCAGTAGGCAACCCAACTCCAATACACATGTAATCCAACACACTTTTGGACATGGTACTGCAACCTTGCACTTTGAAGTGTGCAACATTAGAAAAAATTCTGCATCTCCATTTTTTAGATAATATGGCAGAGGGAAGAATACACTAAAATATACCAACCCAAAATTTCCTTTCACACCAACAACATGGATGAAATGAACATGGCAGTGCGTGAAGACCAGAGAAACAGACGGCACCAAACAGATAGTATTTTTGTGTTGACTATGCAAAAATGGCACAGGATCTCTAAGAAAAACAATTCTTTATATAGGGTTAAGAAGAAACCAAATGACTTGTTTCCAATATTTTTACAAATAAAGGTATTCAAAAATGATTAAAGGTATACCATTATCTTTTTTTCTGTATGATTCATTCAACTGCTCTTTCTGCACATTTTATTATGTATACATATATTTGTATATTATTTGTAGCTTGCTGTTTGTTATTTTGACCCATGGTGTACCCCCTAACACCCCATTGATTCATTAAGATTATATTGTTATAAATCTTTGTAGATCTTAGAATCTTTTCCTGAGGAAGCAGACGATAGTTCCATGAAACGCATCGAAAAAGATACCTATTGTAATTTGTTCAGCTATTTTATTTATTTGATGTATATCAGCTTTTTTAAAAAAATTGTTATATTTTATTCATGATTGTCAAACTAAGGATCCCTAACAACTAGATGTCAGACAAATCTAGTCAAAGCCAATTCCAAACAGGAATTTGATGAATTGCTTTCTTCCATGAAAAACAGATCATAAAAAATGGTTTTCTCCTGTTACCAAACTAGCAATATGGTCACCAACAATGGGATTCATATTGTGGCTGCACTGAACCTGGGTAAATTCACACAAGTTCTCTGCTTTGTGCATGTGCTGAATTTAGTGGTGAACAAATTTCCCGCAAGACTGCCTTGGCTTGCAAGATGTCTTGTCAATAGACATAAAGGTCTTCAGCAGATTCCACACTGCAAAAAATGCACTTGCAGCAAAGTTAGAATGGTCAAAGTTAGATTGTGTGGGATGGAATGTCTTATTCCACACAATTATCTGTGGTCTGCCCAACCATTGAAATTCAGCGTTACATATGCAGGGCTGTCTTTATGAGCAGAAGGAAAGCTAGAAGATTGGGACTCTTTTATTTTTCTCTCTTCTTTTATTTATTGGATTTTTAAATTAAAATAAAGCAACAATGAATATATAAGTAGTAGAAAATCATCATCCAAACATACTGTATACAAATACCTTAATATAATTATTCATAAGGTAGAAAAACCACCACATGTTCAAAGAGTGTTAGCTACATATTTACCAACAATAGTATAGTATGAATGTTTCTGACTACATTACATATTCACATGGTGAGAGAGTTTGATTCAATCACATAATAAACTCAGCGGGCCTGATTTGATAAAGCTCTTCGAGGCTAGAGCCCATGCACTTTCATCAGTGAACTTGGGTGATCCAACAAACCTGGAATTGATTTATTAAAAGTTCAACAACTGCATTTGGAATTGTGAAAAGAGTTCATATAGGTGTCAGGAAAAGATCATAAATGCCTTGTGGCTTGTAGTGTTGAAAGCACAAACCACCAACTAAGGTGATCAAATGCTTTCTCAGTATCAAGGCTGAGAAGGAAAGCTCCACAGTCAGTTTGTTCAGAACCTGTCACAGATCCCTGCAGGACCAGGGCATATTTACCCTCTTCAGTGTCACCCACCTTACACTCCCCTGGTGCCAGTAGCAACTCTGCTCAGGGATCCCATCCCAAATTAGCCAGCTAGACAGTTCTGTTATAAGTTACAAATGACAGGTGGCAGCTGTAGGAGGAGGAGGCGGTGGGCCCTGAGATGGATCGTGGACAGCATTGGTAACTGGCATCCAGAGCTGGGTACTGTGCAGGCGGCATCAGTAACAGCATGAGGAGGAGGCGGTGGGCCCTGAGAAAGAGCAAGGATGGCATTAGAGGTTGAGGCCATCACCTATATGGACAGTGCCGAAGCTGTAGCTATTGAACACAGGAATAGATGGCGGCGGCAGGAGCAACAGCTTGAGGCCATCATCCTTAATTGACAGTGTAGAAGGTGTAGCTATTGGGATGAATGAGATTCCCACTGTCCTTACAGTGGCGGTGGGCCCTGAGACGTAGTGTGAATGGCTGTGTTACTCCTCCTGCTCTTACTGCTGCCACCTGCCCACTGCCCAGTACCCAGCTCTAGATACCAGACTAGACTCAAGCTCAACAGGGTCTTCTTTCCCTGCTGATTTCGCTAAGCCCGTTCCCTTTCATGTGGTTTCGCTACATAGTAGGTGGGGACAGATTGGAATCTCGTTCATCCATTCATGTCTCCAATAGCTACAATTTCGACACTGTCCATATAGGTGATGGTCTCAACCTCTATTGCTGTCCTTGCTCCGTCTCAGGGCCCACGGCCTCCTCCTCATGCTGTTACTGTTGCCGCTTTCCCAGTACCCAGCTCTAGATGCCAGTTACCAATGCTGTCCATGCTCCGTCTCAGAGCCCACCTCCTCCTCTTCCTGCTGTTCCTGCTGCATGCCCCAGGCTTGATCAATTTGAGCCATCAGGATGCAGGCATACTTCCGATGAGCCAGCTCAGTTGAGTGGGTGGCATCTTTACCCCGGCAGGGCTGCTCGAAGCAAAAGTGCATGTCAATCACATCCAATTGGTGCAAATCTGCCAGTGTGACGCTGTAGAAATTCCCTTCTATGATGTCCCAGCGCACATTAGGAATTGGGTACTCTAGCACTTCACCAGCTTTGAATCCAACAGACATGGACATGTTGCATATCACCAGACATTTGGGGCTCAGCACCTTGGTGAGCCAAATAAACAGGTGGTCCAGGTTGGTTTTGTACATGTGCAGGGATTGCTACCTGACAACATCCTATATACACGAGTTGATGATGACAACGTCGGGCTGAGGTCCATGTTGGAAGTTGGCCAGCACGCACTCTATGTACTCCGAAGAGACACAGGTCAGGAAATAGAACCGTACAAGGTACAAATTACATCTCACCCTTCCCTTTCAGCTGCTTCACAGTCCGAAACTAATTTTTTCACAAGATCCTTGTTGACAGATCTTTGAATGGAGTCTCCCAGGGCGGCCACATACTTGTTGTGGAGAAGTCCCTGGACGTCTGCTGAGCTCAGTAACTTTATGGCTCAATGTGGTCATCCAGGACCTCTCGGTTCCCGTTAAACATACCAGTGTCTCCCATCTCATCCCTCCGACATATACAGACTGCTGTCCCACTTCCCTGTCCTGGGGTTACATACACAGAAATTCAGTCCAATAAAGTGTGGTACCGATGGATGAAGCAGAAGACGTGGCCTTCTACATTTAATCACAAACTTCAGATTACACACTTGCATTACACACTTCGGGGTGTCATTAAAGATGCACTACACCCTCTAGATGCCAGTTACCAATGCCTTCCACACTCCGTCTCAGGGCCTGCTATCGAGTGAAAGCACATGAAAGGAATTGGGGCTTGGCGGAATCAGCGGGGAAAGAAAACCCAGTTGAGCTTGAGGAGGAAGAGGTGGTGGGCTCTGAGACAAAGTGTGGATGGCATTAGTAACTTGAATCTACAGTTGGGTACTGGGCAGGCGGCAGCATCTGTTACAGCAGGAGGAAAAGGTGGTGGGCCCTGAGAAGTGTGGATGGCATTGTTAACTGGCATCTAGAGCTGGGAGGGGGAGGCGGTAGGCCCTGAAACGGAGCAAGGACCGCATTAGTGGTTGAGGCCATCACTTATACGGACAGTGTAGAAGCTGTAACTACTGGAGGCATTGCTGTGTAGGGTACTGCCTTTTCCTATCTGCTAGCTGTAATTTTGTAAAATGCGGCATGTACAGCGTTGTTACCTGGCATCTACAGCTGGGTACTGGGCAGGCGGCAGCAGTAACAGCAGGAGGAAGAGGTGGTGGGTTCTGGGACAAAGTGTGGACGACATCAGTAATTGGCATCTATAGTGGGTACTAGGCAGGCAGCAGCAGTACCAGCATGATTCGAAGGCGGTGGGCCCTGAGATGAAGTGTGGACGACATTAGTATCTGGCATCTAGAGCTTGGTACTGGGCAGGCGGCAGCATCATTTACAGCAGGAGGAGGAGGAGGTGGGCTCTGAGGCGGAGTGTGGACGGCATTAGTATCTGGCATCTAGAGT
>NC_092869.1:18763641-18817429 GCF_032062135.1 Pyxicephalus adspersus
GGAGTGTGGACGGCATTAGTATCTGGCATTTACAGTCGGGTACTGGGCGGGCGGCAGCATCATTTACAGCAGGAGGAGAAGCAGGCGGTGGGCTCTGAGAAAGAGTGTGGACAGCATTAGTATATGTCATCTAGAGTTTGTTAGTGGGCAGACAGCAGCATCATATACAGCAGGAGGAGGAGGCGGTGGGCTCTGAGACGGAGTATGGATGGCATTAGTATCTGGCATCTACAGTCCGGTACTGGGCAGGCGGCAGCATCAATTACAGCAAAAGGAGGAGGAGGCGGTGGGCTCTGAGACGGAGCGTGGACGGCATTAGTATCCAGCATCTTAAGTCGGGTACTGGGCAGGCGGCAGCATCATTTACAGCAGGAGTAGGAGGTGATGGGCTCCGAGACAAATTGTGGACGGCATTATTATCTTGCATCTAGAGTTGGCTACTGGGAAGGCGGCAGCAGTAACAGCAGGAGTAAGAGGTGGTGGGCCCTGTGACGGAGCGTGGACCGCATTGGAGGTTGAGGCCATCACCAATATGGACAGTGTAGAAGCTCTAGCTTATTGAGACATGAATGGATTAATGAAAATCACACTTTCCATACCTACTATCTAGTGAAACCAAATAAAAGGGAACAGGCTTGGTGGAATCTGCGGGGAAATACATACATTTTTATCATTTGTGGATATCTAGCAAGTGCTATCACAGGTAAATATCTGTATTTTGGGGGGAAAAAAGTGGGATCAGAACTAAAGATCTGCATTTTCTGTAGAGAAATATAGAATTTTTTATGGTCTTTTGGATCAATTGCAAGTGCTATCAGAATTAAATATCTAGATTTTTGGGAGAGAAATATAGACATTTTTATGGCTTTGGAGATATATAGCAAAGTGGGTTCAGAATGAAATATCTGTTTTTTTTGGAGAGAAATACCGAAATTTTTATGGGTTTTAGGATAGATACCAAGTGCTACCATAATAAAAAATACAGATATTTAATTCAAATCCCACTTGCTATCTATCTAAATAGCCATAAAAAACCTGTATTTCTCTCTAAAAAATACTGATATTTAATTATGAATCATAATTAAATATCTGTATTTTTTGTAGAAAAATACATACATTTTTATGGCTTTTTTGATAGCAAGTTGTAGCCTTAATTAAATATCTGTAGTTTTTTTTTACAGAAATACAGAAATTTTTCTGTTTATTTTGATAGATAGCAAGTGGTATCAGAAGTAATTATCATTTTTTTTTTACAGAAATACAGAAATTTTGCAGTTTATTTTGATAGATTGCAAGTGGTATCAAAATTTAATATCTGTATTTTTTTACAGAAATACATACATTTTTCCTGTTTTATTTGAGAGATTGCTAGTGGTATCAGTATTCAAAATCTGTATTTTTTTTACATAAATACAGAAAATGTTGTGGATTTTTTTATAGACAGCAAGTGGTATCAGAATGAAATATCTGTATTTTTTTACAGAAATACGTACATTTTTCTGTTTATTTTGATAATTTATGCTAACTCTTGCAATCTATCAAAATAAACAGAAAAATTTCTGTATTTCTGTAAAAAAAATACAGATGTTTAATTCTGATACCACTTGCAATCTATCAAAATAAACAGCAACATTTCTGTATTCCTGTAAAAAAATACAGATATTGAATTCTGATACCACTTGCTATCTATCAAAATAAACAGAAACATTTCTGTATTTCTGTAAAAAAAAAAAAAAATTAGATATTTAATTCTGATACCACTTGCTATCAAAAAAGCCATGAAAATTTCTGTATTTCTGTAAAAACAATACAGATATTTAATTCTGATACCACTTTCTATCTATCAAAGAAACCATAAACATTTCTGTATTTCTGTACAAAATACAGATATTTAATTCTGATAACTCTTACAATCTATCAAAATAAACAAAATTTTCTGTAAAAAATACAGATATTTAATTATGATACCACTTGCAGTCTATCAAAATAAACATAAAAATGTCTGTATTTCTGTAAAAAAATACAGATATTTATATTCTGATACCAATTCCAATCTATCAAAATAAACAGAAAAATTTCCGTATTTCTGTAAAAAAAATACAGATATTTCATTCTGATACCATTTGCTATTAATCAAAAAAGCCATAAAAATGTATGTAATTCTGTAAAAAAAATACAGATATTTCAGTCTGATACCACTTGCTATGAAAATAAACAGAAAAATTTCTGTATTTCGGTAAAAAAATAAAGTATAAAATAATAAGAAATAATATTTCATTCTGATCCTACTTGCTATCTTTAGAAAAAGCCATAAAAACTTGTGCATTTCTGTAAAAAAAATACAGATATTTATTTTTGATACCACTTGCTATCTATCCAAAAGGACAGAAATATTTATGTATTTCTCTAATAAAAATTCAAATATTTTATTTTGAATCACACAGCTTCATTACAAGTGATATAGGCCTCAAAGTAGATGCAGGCAGAGGGCCCTGAGGGAGGTGCTTGGTAAAAAAAAATTAGCCAGTTACACAGCTCCATTGCAAGTTATAGACCTCAGAGACAGCGTAGAGGTAGAAGGCCACTTGAGGGAGGAGTAGAAAAAGAGATGCCGAAGACTGTGAACATGCTCTTCGAATCAAGGAGTCAGTGCAGCAGTTGACGACTAATCAGTACACTGTGCAGAGGGGGTGTTGAAGTCATTGCCGATCCAAGCCCAATTAATTTTAATAAAAGTGATTTGGTCGACATTTTCTGCGGAGAGCCGAATCCGCTTGTCATTCAGATAACACACTTGCGCCTGGGCAGGCAAGGATCTGAATGGTATGTTCTGCCAGCTCCGGCCACTGCTCAAGCTTGGATATCCAGTAGTCTAGTGGGTCCTGGCTTTGCAGGTTGCAGATGTCCCATGCAGAGCTCAGATATTCCTGCACCATGACTGAGTACCGCTGCTGAGTGTCATTGGCAATTGCTGCACGACTGGCAGCTTGCTTCCGCTGAAAAAAAGCCTACATAGTTTGGCTTAGATGACATCTACTGCAGCTGCCACCCATGCCGCTTAAAGCAGAACTGCCATAGGAATCCCTGCTGCTGCTGCAGGCAGCCAGAAAGGCTGAGCACAAGTCCCTTACAAGCATTTCAAGGTAGTGCTGCAGTTTAGGTCCCCTGTATTGGGGCAAGATCAGTTGTTGTATCTCAGGCTTGTAACGTGGATCCAGTAACGTAGCAATCCAATAGTCGTCAGTCTTTGTTTTTATGTGTTGTATGCGCAGATCTTTGGCTATGCACTCCTGCATGAAGGCTGTCATGTGGCTCAAACTACCCACAGCTAAAGGTAATTTTGGACCCACAATCCTGTGGGTTGAACAGCAGCACAGGGTCGTCGTCCTCTACCTGGTCCTGCCATCCATGGAACATCCTGCCTTGTTTTTGGGTGGATGGATGCCATGTACCCTCAATATCCTCCTCTGCCCCTTCTCTCATGCCTGTCCTCCTCATCCTCTTCCACCTCCTCCTCTTCCTGGATTTGTGGTGCACTATTCCTAGTAGGCACGCATGTCCGAGATGATGTTTGAAACGTCATCTCTTGATGCAGCGTCCACTCTGTATTGTGTCCGAGATCCACCATTATCTGTTCGAGCAGGCATATGATGGGGATGGTGTCACTGACACAGGCCTGATCTCTGCTGATCAGCCTGGTGGCCTCTTCAAAAGGTGACAATACAGTGCACAAGTACTCAATTTGCAGTAACTCCTCAGGGCTGAAGAAAGGTAGTGTAGGGATACGTCTGAAACTAACAGATTCTGCCACATAATCCACCACCACTTTCTGTTTTTCAGCCAGCTGCTGCAGCATGTAAAAGGTGGAATTCCAACGTGTGGCCACATCACAAATTAACCGATGCATTTCCCTGTAAATCCACCAATCTGCACTGGCTGTATACGACCGGCGGAAATGCGCTGACAACTTTCTGGCCTTCAGCAACAGAGGCTGGAGGCCTGGGTAATTCCTAAGTAAGCGCTGTACTATCAGTTCATGACATGAGCCAGGCAAGGTACGTGTGTGAGTTTCCCACAACGCAGGGCTGCCATCAGATTGGCCCCGTTGTCACACACGACCTTGCCTGGCTGAAGTATGTTGGGAGTTAGCCATATGTCCTCCTGCTCCCGCAAGGCGCTTAGAAGGGCTGCGCCCATGTGGCTGAGGGAACCCAGGCTTCGCAACCTCAGGACTGCATGGCAACGTCTGAATTGTCCACCGAATTTGCAAACTGCAGGTTGTTGCTGGCAGTGAACAGATGCTGCCGAATGGAAGGTGCTGGGTCTCTACGGCAAAGTGTCCCTGGAGGAAGAGTTTGAGGCACAAGAGTCAAAAGAGGAGGTGGAAGTTGAGGTTGAAGAGGAAATTGGATGGCAATGTGCTCTGGGCGAAGGTAGGTATGCAGGCCTTGCTGCAGCTGCATCCTCCCCTGCTGCCACCAAAGTTACCCAGTGAGCTGTAAAGGAAATTTATCTTCCCACTCCATGCTTGACCAACTGTCGGTTGTCAGGTGCACCTTGCCAGAAACTGAGTGCTGTAGGGCCATGGACACATTGCTCTGCACGTGTTTCTACAAACCAGGAACACATTTTTCTGCAAAATACTGTCGCTTAGGCATAACGTACTGTGGGTTCGCGCAGAGGAATGCGTAACGCAGCACACTGGAGTCCCCTAGACGGTAAGGGAGAAGCTCTAACCCAATCAGCTGTGCAATTGCCACATTGATTAGCTTTGTTTTGGGGTCATTTGGGCAATATTTCCCCTTGCGCTCCAGCATCTGGAGGATGGAAGGTTGGATGCTGTTAATGCTAACTACAGAAAGATTGGACGATGGGGTAGAAGTTGTAGGGGATGGCAATGATGCCTGGTCTTGACTGCTAGCAATTGCGACAAACAGCAGCCGATCTGCATTGGAGCTCCTGCTCACCGCTGGTGGAGCTTGAAAAAGGTCATGCTCGGCTACATGCCCCACTCAAATTGCTGGCAGCACCACAGGTAACTTTGTTGGCAGAAGGAGGAAAGGCAGCGGAGGAAGATCGGGCAGTTTGAGTTTGGTTCTTGGGTGGAGATGGTCGCACAGAGCTCTGAGCTCTGACCAGGTGTTCCGGCCAGGTTACCGGGTGGTGGCTTTTTAAATGAGTGCTCATGCAACTTGTTCCAAGCTTGTTTGGGTTTTTGCCTCGTTTCAAGTGTTTAGCACACAGTTTGCAGATGACCATAGTGCATTAAAAAATGCCCACACTGGCGAACGTCTAACTGGGCTGAAAGGTGCTCTGGAGCTGGTGCTCGTGATGGCGGTCCGCGGTTGTTGAGGCATAGCTGTGGTGACAGCTTCTGACGATTTACATCTATGACTTGCCTCACTGGTACATGAAGAATGCACAGTGTGGGCAGCTTTTATCCTCTTACTCTCTCTCCCCCTTTGAGGGTGCTCTGCAACCTCCTCCTCCTCTTCTTCCTCCTTTTCTTCCTGCCTATGATGATCTCCTTGTTCACCCCATGTCGGATCAAGGACATCATCATCATCAGAAGAGACAGTTTCCCTATATGTGCCTAAAGGAAGCAGCGGCCTTTTGGAGCCAGTTTGAATTGGCTCGTCTGGCTCAAAGTGTTCTGGTGAAAAGTAACTGGGGGGAAAGCCTGTGAACTGACTCTCTTCATCAGATGACTGAAACAACTGAGCATCTTCAAGGAATGCTTGTAGCTCTGCCTCTCCAACCCCTCAGTAGGACTCCTCTACATACTGCTGTACATGTGACTTTCCAGCTGCTGATGAAGAACTAGGAGGAACAGGTGTATCATGGACTGTTTGGGACACCTGTAAGGCCTGTGTCTGGGACTGGGATGAAGAGGGGGCACAATCACTTGACCCAGGCTGGTTCTCCACTATTTGTTCATGGTGTGGCAATATTGGACGCCCACCACCAACAGCAGCAGAAAATTGTAGAAATTTGTGTGGCTTGACACTCTGCAAAATACTTTGTAGCTAATATGCCATATGTATATGTAAATTTGTACAGTAAGTGGATTTTTCTATTGGGGGGGGGGGGGGATTGACACAAAAAATGCAAGTGCGCTGTGTGTGTTGTATGCAGCACTTTTCTTCAGTGGTGACCCTTGTAATATGCAGCACAGTATACAAAAATATATTAATACAAAATATACACTGCAGTATACATTGCCTCTGTGTGTCTGTCTCTCAGTACTAGTCTGATACTGTGCACGCAGTCAGGCAGTCAACACACTGACTGACTATCTATCTATCTGTCTATCTAGCTAACAGTGAAACACTCTACCTATCTGAGTACAGTAGATTTCAGGACTGCACCAATACAGTACAATCCAACAATCTATCTGACTAAAACTGTGAGTGTGACACAGTCTAACAAAGTAAAGCACTTTTTTCACTTTGACAAAGCAAGCCAAGCAGCACAGAAAGGTTGTGATGCTAGCAAATCTCTGTCAGGAGTGGTAAATTCCGGCACGCCCTGGCCTTATATATGCCAATGGCTGTATGTGTGGCATGCAGTGACAAACAGCCAATCGGCTGCCTGACACAACAAACATGGAGGAGAGCATCCCTGCTGTTATTGGAGGGCCCTAGGCATCATGGGGGAGGTCCATAGGCATTGTGGGAGGGTTGAATTTGGGGCTTCGAATCCAGCAAAATTCGGGTCGGGTCTACCCGAGTTCAAACGGTCATATTCGGGTTGAACATTAGGACGACCCGAATTTGAACAACAACACTACCTCAGGGGACTAGAGTGTTCCACAGATGTGCTTCACCTGCTGGTGGAAATGTGAGCACCACCCAAACTGTCTTGTCTCCAGCACTCCCACTGGTGGAAGGTTAGGATGCCTGCAAGGCACATGGCCTCCATCTATCACATGACCTTCCCTATATAAGGAAGTGACTGGCAACAGCAAGTTGCTTGAGTAAGGCGTTCCTCTTGGCTCTGTTTCCAGGTTCCATTTGTTCCTGTTTGTGTCTCCAGTTTCGGATTATCTGGTACATCAACCCTTGCTTCGTTTGACTATTCTTGATTGTTGCCTGCCCTGACATTTGACTCTGCCCGACTACTCCTGTTTCAGCCTGCCCTTACCTCTAGCTTGTGTGACCACACTCCTGTTTCACGTTCCTGTATCATGCTTTGCTCCTGCCTGTCAGTAGTTACCAGCCTCTGCCTGGACAGGGCTGCAATCTGGCAATGGCCTGCAGTGTAACATTCCCATCTCTTGAGGCTTTGGTGAAGACCAGGCTGTTGCTTAGATTCTACACCCACCATCCCACCCTGTAACACAGTGACAGAGCGTCTATGAGGTCCATGACCCGTTTGGTGTTAATGCCTGCCTTTACCTCCTTAGCGGTCACTAAAAACAAAAAAAAAACACTTACCTTGTTCCTTTGACATCCTCGAGCATCCTGCTCGTCAGTCCAGGTCCTCTGGTGGCATCCTCCTTCTCCGATCTTCTCCCAGGAACTGCACTGACGTTCTCCGGGGATTCTCGGTGACGTTGGTGCATACTTAGGTTCGTGCGGGAGGCACAGCGGGAAACTAAAATAATTTTGTATTGGACTCAATACAAAAAAACTGTATTGAGTCCAATACAAAGAAATCTTTATTATATATATATATACATATATTATATATATATATATATATATATATATATATATATATATATATATTTTTTTTTTTTTTTTTTCAAATATATAATATATGCTACTGTACAGTTATATTACAGGTTTCAGTATTTGTATGCACCCTTTTTCAACACATTTTTGTGTTTTTTTATTTAGAGTTTAATATTAAATTTAATAAATATTGGACATATTTTGGTGAGTTATGCCTAAGAATTATAAGCCCACAATGTAAAATAAATTTCCATGCAAAACAATGAAACGCTTTTTGCATGAAAATATGGATAGAAGTGGAACACCAGAGGGGTTAAATAAATAGGGAAGAAATGCCGTCAAACTCTCTGCTAACGTAATTGAAAAATTTAACTTGGGTTTATTTTGACTCAGGGCCTTATAGGGCCAACAGGAGCTTCTTGAACATGATGGCTAACTGTCCTGAGTCACAGCGGCAGCATGAGAGTGGTGTTTACAAGATCAGGTAGAACAGAAGGTTATCTGATGCCAGGATAGGCATCAGATAAACTTCGTTGTTATTTGTCCTAAAGTTTTCAATTACCCTCAATTTCAAAACCTGACCAGATTATTTACTGTTCCAAGAAACTAAATGTTTGGCCAGAGCTATCTGGATATGCCTTTCAGATGTGTCTTGTCCACTTTCCAGTGTCATGTTGGAGATATTTTTCAATGTGGAGGTGGACTTTTCATTCCCAAGGTGATTAGTTGAATTTACAAGTATTTTTTAAAAGGGTAGTAATCCTTTATTGATCCGTTGATTATATTTTTTCTTTTTAAGTGTTTTATTTTTTCTTTTTAAGTGTTTTTTCTGAACTGTTGCTAATATATCTTTCAGTTGGATGTCATAAATTACATTGAGTAAACACAGCTGGAAAAATTATTGTGTGTGTGTGTTTTCATTTCAAGATGCAAACTGAATATTTTGAAGGTACTGTAATTCTTTGCTGTACCTCCTGTAATGAGACATTTGGCACCTTAAAAGCCCCACAAATAGTGTAATTTTCTATATGCGTTTATATTATTGGGGTGTTAATGCCTGGATATATACACCGATTATTTTGTCCTCAAATCTTTTGGGGTAGTTAGGGACTGCAGTTGAAGCACATTGGGTATCTTGGGAAATATCCTGATACCTAGTGTATCACTAATTTAATGATTTTGATTACTGTTTTCTTGTCAATAATTAAACCTCTTGGTGAATATTGGCCATAAACATGGACAGAAAAAAAACACTGGAATAAAATACACTGCATATGACTTTGTTATTCACCCTATGTTCTATATTCCTTTCTTCTCTTGAAAAAATAAAGGATGTCTGAAAGATTTACATATTACTATATAAATTTGAAGTATCTAAAACAGTGTATACGTAGGTACATTACATTTTCCAAAATATTTTTCAGTCCATTGCTTTTTAAATGCTTTACCAACCAATCATTACAATAATGCCTGTCTTATATGATAACACTGTACACTGAGTATTGTATTAAGCTGGGCCATCAGTAATGATAACTTTCAAAACAGATAATTACTATATTTGGGCTTGTTGTAGGGGTTTAAATACAAATAACTACTACACATAGTTTTATAGAAAGTTATCAAACCTTATGTAACCTATTTAATGTTCAGACAACTTTTTTTTTCCTTTTTTACTTTTTAGTGTGGAAGAGTTAGAAGGATTAGTCACAATATTATTATCTGCATAAAAAAACAAAACAGCAAATGATAAATTATTCTCTGTGCTATTTTATTGACCTTTAAAAATATTTTCTTCACAGCATAATGTTTGGATTTTATTAGGTTTCAGTGATTTTTCTTCAAATATTTGCAATCTTTTTCTAATATTAGCTGTTTAGAATCAATTCTGTGGTATTTAAGGATTAATTACACAAGATAAATTTAATTCAGCACCAAGTTCTATAGGAGTTGTCCCTTATCTAGTGTGTCCCATTTTTTTCCCAACAAGGTTATGCAAAATTGCATTCAGAAAGTTTATTAAAATAAACCTGTTTAGAAAAAAAGCAGATGGTTGAGCAAGGCTGAAACTAAAGGGGTTGAGTTAGGGATTTTAGATAAAGTTAGTGTTAAAGAGTTTAGGTCTTGCATATCAAGCTAAATGTTAAAATAAAGTTTGACCCTAACTGGATGGAATACTATTTGGGGAAGTACAGAGTATCATAAACAATTTCCTTTTTAGAGTACTGCTAATCTCCTCAAGTCATCGTGCTGCCCCTTGGTGTCAACATGCACACAATGACAGCTACAAGTCATTCCTCGGGGCAAGATTAAAAACAATATGAAATGACATTAACAAGGTAAAGACTTTAGGCAATTTTAGTGTTTGGGTTTAGATATAATTTATTGGCAAATTTTAGAAGCTAAGTTTAGTTTTTTATGTTTAAGTTGCTGAATGTGAGAAAAACGAAGTGTAAGGGCTACTTTAAAAATTTTAGGGATGCTTTTCAGCAATGAGTTTGGTGGTCCCTCTGTGCTTCTATGTACAAAAGCAAAAAATAGGAAAGAAACATGGACAACACAAACAACAAATAGTATCAGAGTCAGCAGATTGATGACCAGTTCATATACAGAAACAACTTATACACAGCTACAAGGAACATAGACTGACAATAGCAAAGGTAACAGGCTGATGGTAACAACTAGAGATGAGCGAATTAAAGCTGATGAAGTGAAATTCAATCCGAATTTCCTCGCGATTCGTTGCTAAAATAGCAGCTACACGTGTGAGGACATGGGGCAAGGAACTCTGGGAAGGCGGGATGACCCATAATGCCATGCATGCAGCCAATCAGCAGCCAGCCAGCCCTGTGATGTCACGGCCCTATAAATAGCCTTAGCCATCTTAGATTAAGATATTTTACAGCGTTCTGAGTGCAGGGAGAGACGTGTGCAGGCGCTAGGGAGAGTGATAGCAAAAAACCTAATAGTGAGAAAAAAACTCAAAAAACGATTTATAAGTGCACGGAAAGGATAGGGAGGAATCAGTTCACAGCATCTTAGTGCAGGGAGATACGTCAGAAGGCGCTAGGGACAGTGCTAGAAAAGTGACTTACAAGTGCAGGGAAAGATTATTTGAGGATCCAAATAGCCATTATACAGCTCTGTCATTCTAGCAATTTATATATCCAGAAAAATATATACGCAGTTCACTGTTGCAGTTTTTTTGTGGTGAAAGGGTTTAGTGGCCTATTTCAGTAAAAAAAAAATATATATAAATATACGCACTTCACTGCTGAAGTTATTTGTGGTAAAAGCGTACCACCAAAAGAGTACAAAAAGAAAAATATATTCTCAGTTCACTGTTGCAGTTGTTTGTGGTGAAAGCGTTTAGTGGTCTATTTCAGTACAAACAAAAAAATATATACGCAGTTCACTGTTACAGTTCTTTGTGGTGAAAGCGTTTAGTGGCCTTGGCATCTAATGTGTGGCATCAGGCGGGTGGCAGCATCAGAGTAGTAGCTGAGGCAGGTAGCCAGAAGAAACCGGTCTCTTTTGTCAAGGTTTGGGTGAGGCGGCATGGATCATCTAATCAGATACATCAGGCATTGGTGGGTAGAAATCCTGGCTGATCCACGCCTGATTCATCTTGACAAAGGACAGGCCAGTTCTTCTTGGGGTAACTATGGCCCCCGCCGCACTAAACACCCGCTCTGATGCCACACTACTGGCCGGGCAGGACAGCTTTTCCAGGGCAAACTCGGCCAGTTGCGGCCACAAATCCAGTTTGGCTGCCCAGTACTCCAGCGGATCTTTAATGATGGCTGGCAGGGTGCACTCCAAGTATGCCACCACCTGCTGGTTTAGGTTCTGCTCTATGTCTAGCAGCTGGTGAGTAGTTTCTTCACTATGCGGGTGAAGAAATCTGCTCATCAGTGACTCTAGACTCAGGCTGCTGCTGATGGAGCTGGTACTGCTCCTGCCACCCCACCCCTCCCCAGCAGCCATGGCAGTGGAACGTAAGTGCAGAGGGCCCCCCAATCAAACCTGCGAGAGGATGGACCATGGCGCAGATAGACAGCAGCCAACTACATAGGATGTCTCTGTGGTAGTTCAGTTTGTCCTCCCTCTCAGCGGGTGTAAAAAAAGGCCCCCATTTTGGACCGGTAGCGAGGGTCCAACATATGGAGGGTGGAATTCCAACGGGCAGAAACGTTGCATATCAGCCTATGTTGGGGGATGCCGTTCTGCCGCTGCAGCTCAAGGAGGGTGTGCTTTGCAATGTACGGGTGGCTGAAGTGCATGTAAAGTTTCCTGGCCATTTTTATGATGTCTTGCAGATGGGTGGAAGACTTCAGGAATGGCCTGACAACCAGATTGAACACGTGTGCCATGCAGGGCGCATGGCTCAGCCTTCCTTAATGCAGCGCCGAATCCATGTTCTTCCCGTTGACAGTCACCATGGTTCCGATTTTGAGTTGTCGCGGAGAAAGCCAGGATTCAATTTCTTGATGAATTACACGGAGCAGTTCCTCCCGTGTGACTCCGTTCACCCAGGCAAACCAGGTGCAGAACAGCGTGACACCACCGTGCCCTGCACATGTGGTATGCTGGAGGGGCACTGTGAATTGTCCCTGCAGTGGAGGCTGAGGACACGGTGGAGGATGAGGAGGCAGAGGCGGATGTTGTCGCAGGACCAGCGGTGTGAGAACATGGAGGCGGAAGCGGTGTCACTTGGCCAAGTTGCTGGTGTGGCTGTGCAGGAACCACATTCACCAAGTGGGCCGTAAAGGACATGTATTATCCCTGACCATAGTTACAGCTCCACATGTCGGTGCTGCCATGCACTTTGGCAGACTCCGACAAGCTCAAGGACTGACCCACCTTCTGTTCTACATATTTGAGCAGGGCTGGTACTGCCTTTTTCGCGAAGAAATGACGGCTTGGGACTCTCCACCTTGGCTTGGCACAAGCCATCAGTTTTCTGAAAGGTGCAGAGTCCACCACTTAGAAGGGAGGGACTGCAGCACCAGCAACTTGGACAGGAGCACATTTAGCTTCTGCGCCGTTGGATGAGTACACGCATACTGTTGTCTCTTGGCAAACGCTTCGGTGATCGATTGCTGACGGAATGACTGACGAGGAGTAGAAGCATCTGGACCAGCAGAAGATGGAAATGACATACAGCTCCCTTCGGCTGAGGTGGTAGAGCTTTGACTGCCTGAAACCCAGTGCGTGCCACTGGGTGATGCAGCGATTGCTGCGGCAGGCTGGACCACCACATCGGAGCCACGGTTCTCCCAGGCCACTTTATGGTGACGCTGCATATGTTGACGCAGGGCCGTGGACCCTGGCCACGCTTTACCTTCTGCCCACATATTCTACATATGACCATGTTAACCTCCTCCGTGTGGCAAAAAACTGCCACACCGCCGAGAAGGTGATCGCACTGACTGACTGCTACCGCTGCTGCTTCTGTGAGCCCCTGCACCACTACTTCCCGGGCAGGTAGGCTGCTGCAAAGCAGGTGGTCTACCCCGGGAAAGTTTGGCTCCTGACCTCCCACTGCTGCCACCCTGCTGACTAACAGCCATGCTACCACCTTGCTGGCTCAGTTGCTGCCTCACGGGCAAGCTGCCACCCTCTTCTCCTGATGATGATGAAGCCCCTTCTTCACCCGGCTCCCAAATGCAATCTGCAGAAACTAGGCCACTAAATGCTTTCACCACAAATAACTGCAACAGTGAACTCCGTATATATTTTTCTATTTGTAATCAAATATGTCACTAAACGCTTTCACCACAAATAACTGCAGCAGTGAACTGAGAATATATTTTTTGTTTTGTACTGAAATAGGACACTAAACGCTTTCACCACTAATAACTGCAACAGTGAAGCGCGTATATATTTTTCTCTTTGTACTGAAATAGGCCACTAAACGCTTTCACCACAAATAACTGCAACCAGGTGTGGAGCACCTTGTTGTTGTCCAGCGTACCTGCATAAAACAAAATAAAAAATGAATTTTAGGATATGTGCTTTTATAGTGTGAAGGTAATATGTTAGCAAACAAAGAGCAGCATACACGTTGGCATAACAAAATTTAAAAAGTTAGCACAGAGCAGCACACATGTTGGAAAAAAAAAAAATTATCAAAAAATTTTAAAAAGTTAGCAAACACAGAGCAGCACACATGTTGGCATAAAAAAAAAAAAAAAAAAAGTTAGCACAGAGCAGCACACATGTTGGCAAAAAAAAATTGAAAAATGTTAGCAAACACAAGAGCGGCTTACCTGTTTGTCTCCGCAACAATTTTTTCGATAACTTCATCGGTCAAAAACAACTTCAGGTATGCCAGGGGGTCGTCGCATTCAGCCTCAATTTTCATCCCAGGTGCGCCGGTGAATGGAAATATTGGCGGTGCTGCCTGGTCCGCATCAAGGTCAATAGGACACCATGTGCGCACAGCACTGACCTCAGGTCCAGAATCGTCGCTGAGTTCACTTTCACTGTCCGATGACAAATTTCCTGGTGAATCACCATCGCTCGATTCCACACAGGACTCTAAATCGCTATCGCTGTGTTCGAATTCCTCCAAAACAGCGTTTGCGCCGGCGAGATGCCTTTTGGATGCCATGTGGTCTCCAGTAATATGTCAGGAACAATCAAGGTCAAGGACAAAGTGATGAAATGATACATTCAGGAAGTGATCAAACAGTCATCAAAAGGTCAGATCAAGGTCAGGGCTAATAGTGGGCAAAAAGTAAATCAGGGCACTTGGCAATCAAGTTTGGTGCACTATAATGTGTATTTATACTTTTATTATGTGTTTTGATGTGTTTTTACTGTAAAAAAAAATGTAAAAGCAGATTACATAGTAATCTGCTTTTAAATTTCCCGCCCCCAGAATCCATCACTCCACCGCATCACCTGGAAGATGTCACACATCCTGCCGGGTGATGCGGTTGGGATGTCCCCGCCCTGCTCATTCCCCTGCTCGCATCTCCCGGAGGCTGATCTCCGGGTGATGTGAGCGGGAGAGTGAGCAGCGGGGACATCCCCTACTCCCGGAGGCATCTCTGGGTGATCCGCCTCCGGGAGTAGGGGATGTCCCCGCTGCTCACTCTCCTGCTCGCATCACCCGGAGATCAGCCTCCGAGAGATGCGAGCAGGGAGCAGCTGCAGTAGATCCAGGGGGTGCTGCCAGCGGGAAATCTCTATGACTATGACTATGAAGCACCTAGTTAAAAATAGAAAGCATGGTCATAGTCTGGGTACCACTAGAGTTGATGTATCAAAGTAAGAACTTAGACCATCCTGGTATGGACTTGATCGATCAAAAAATCTTTAATACTGGGAACTATTCTGTTATGATCCGATTGGATCTCCTAATTTATGACCCTTAGTTATGAATGTGCAGTTTGCACAAAAAACTCTTTATAACAATCTCCTGTTAGGAGGCGAGGCCAACATTTTGGCATAGCCAGCAGGACATTTCTGTACCAGACCTTTGGAAAAGGTTGTTTACTAGAGTTTCTCATATGCTTTGGTAAGAAGTTACCAAAGAGTTAACCTTTTTTTGAAAAATAACTGTAAAATGTGGAATACTGAATAAATGTATTATAAATTTACATGTTGGCTTGTGTAAACATCCTTTGTTTTCCATATACTGACGTGGTTGCACATAATAGGGAGAAAATGTTACTTGTTGATGCCCCCATAGGTCATGAGAAGGAAAGCAGCTGAAAGTATACAGCATATGATTAAAGAGAGTTTGTAGCAATCATAATATAATTTACACAAGATGCCACATCCCATACTACAATCAATATAAATACAATCAATATAAAATTGAGTTTTAAAGCATATGTGTCAAAAACAATTGAAACAATATATAGAGTTCTCAATTAGGGTGCAATTATAAACACATATATATATATTCTATTA
This sequence comes from Pyxicephalus adspersus, assembly GCF_032062135.1. Classification (NCBI taxonomy): domain Eukaryota; kingdom Metazoa; phylum Chordata; class Amphibia; order Anura; family Pyxicephalidae; genus Pyxicephalus; species Pyxicephalus adspersus. Next base: position 18,779,241 of record NC_092869.1, read on the forward strand.
TACAATATAATATCTTGCAAAAAATGCATATATAAATAACCAATATCAGCTTACATTACCCCATGCATCTACCAACTCCCTCACTAGAGCAGTCTATTCAAAAATAGCAGCTGGAAACAACAGAGCATCAAATAGTCTGCACAGTTGAAATGCACAGGTCTCAGCAGTACAGATATAGATTATAGATATACAGTTAGGTCCAAAAATATTTGGACAGAGACAACTTTTTTCTTATTTTGTAACAAATGTATCATTTGTAAGAGATACTTATATTACAATGTTAAGAGGTTCTCCCTTGCCGGGCATCTTCTCAATGATTGCAGCATTCAGCTGCATTCATTGAGAAGAGTGTGCGATCCCCAGGGCACTAGAGGTTAAATAACCTCTAGTGTCCAGGGGATCACAAACAGGAGTATTCCCAGGGAATCCTGTGAATCCCCTGTTATAATTAATATAATTATATTTTTCAATATATTCCCTGTTTTTTATTCAACTTGTTAGCATACAAGCGTTTCTACATACTGAAAGAGTTTTTCTCTCTTGATAGGGTTAGCTGGAATTCTTGTTGGAACAAATTAGCAACATGGCCTTATGGTAAGGTCCCATGCATGGCCTACTGTGATTGTGAGTAGAACCCATTGATCCCTGATGCTATCTGCCCCAAACCCACCAGAAGCTTTTTAACCTAACACCTTCTTGAAAGGTTGTGGCTGGCATTGTAACAAAATGACTTTTGTGTCTCCTACCCCCATGAAGAGAAAACTTTGGGGATTTTGACAACAGTGCCTGTGACATTCTTCCAAGATCTTTGAAATTCACTTCAGGGTCTATAGGAGTGTGTCTCTAGATTTTCTCTGTTTATTAACCAATGATCCTGGCTAAGAAATCCCAACCTGTCCCTGGATATGACTGAATCTATTTTGTTTCAAAAGAGAGTTTTACTCTCAAATGGGATTCGGTGCAAATTTGGCTTTGATGTTGGGCCTGTAACCCATAGTTCCAACCATATTGCTATATTAGCTATCACAGTGTTTGACATTATTCTCTACATAATGTGTTGCATTATTTACTTGACACTATGCACTCTGTTGTATGCACTCTACATTTTTACCATTGTTGGTAAATACCTTGTAACAGTCTGTTGCATTCCCTCATGCTCACAGGTGCCTGTGCATGGCCTATCAGGCTCAAAGGTCCTCCTAAACTTTTGCTAGTATTCCTTTATGCATATTTTATCAACTTGTTATCAATTTGAAGTTATTTGTCATCAAATCAAGGTTATCAAATTTTTTATTGTATAATATATATTTTAAATATTTTACATATTTATTATTTGTATTTTTTAGTTTTATAAAAATGCTTATCAAAAAAGTTATAATGTATTTCCATTTTTCTTTAGGCAATAGTAAAAACACATGATTACAATTGTAAATGAAAACAAAGACTTTGGTGACATTGTTTCATCTAATTGATCCTAGGGGTATTTCTTTTGAACAAGCAAATCCTTAATGATTTAAATAACTTTCTTAACATTATAATGAAGTGATTTCATCATTCTTAGAGCTACAGTCTTTAGAGACTGTAGATGCTGTTCAAATTAACATTTTATTCTTATTAGTTCCTAAACTGTAATTTCATTTGTATCATACTACTGAGACCAATTATCATAAACTAAACAGGGAACTGAGAGAAAATTGTAGTAATCCTTTTAATGCTGAATGTCCTGAAATAACCCTAAGATTTTAAGCTATTGGCCGGAGGTGCTTACATGGGCTTTAAATGGTATATGGTTTACTATGGGTAACAATTGTTGACACATTTGTCTGCCCTTGTAATATTCACACTTTGGCTAAACATCTGCTCTGATAACTATGCCAACACGTGTAAGAGACACATGTGTGAAGGGTGCTTTATTCTCCTATAGCCATAGAAAATGGAATGTTTGATTACTAGTTGCTAGGAACATTTTCATAATCTTAGAATAGATATTCATGTGATAATCACTACAAGCACTCAAATATGCTTTTACAGTAAATACAACACTACATGCCAAGTAAAACGTAAGATAGGAATGAGGCTTGTGTATATGTCTATAAAGAACCTATATAGGGATGTGAAGAAAACATAAAGTACAGGGCTGTTTGCAGTGGATAAAACAGTGGTCACAACAGTAATAAATCCCAAAAGAGTATAGAAGACGTAATTTATTAACTTATTTTCATGCAGATCTAAGCTGACCCTTTGCAGAATATTCCAATTGTATGCTTTAAAACTAATATTTAGCTTTTTAACTAACATTACTTTTGTCTGATCATGCTACAAAAGAAGTATACAAAATAAAGGAAAAAATAATGAAAATAAGGAAAACATAAAAAAGGCAAAGGTCCCTGCTAGTTTCCTTTTCACCATCCTACAGCAGCTTTTTTTTTACAGTGGTAACACAGTGAAATATTTGTGTCAAGGTTATTCCAAAGGAAGGTCGTCTTGAGATGCTTGTCACATCAATTGCTGAAGGTGTTAAAGTGGACTTATCACCAAAATTTTTACATTACATGAAAGGGTAGACAATGCTTTCATGTATGGTAAAAATTACCTTTTTTTTGGTTCAAAACCTTTAAAAAAAAAGTGAAGCTCCTCCCCTTTGTCTATACCAGCATTGTGATAAAGACAGAATGGGAGCATAGAGCCTCCTGGGATACCAACGTCATGCCTTCCAGGAGACTTCTGGCTGCTCCTTCTATGCATGCCCGAGATCAGGGCTTGTTTGGGAAAAAAAAAGACAGACAAAGATAGGGCACCAGATGCTTCAACCATGCTTGGACAAAGGAGGTTTCCAGAATAGTGTGGGAACCAATCCAGGAAGTAAAGGTGAGTTTTTTTTTTTAGTTTAGTTCCGCTTTAAGGGAACATACATACAAGTGAAAAAATATTTTTTCTGTAAATCAAAGTAAAAGTATAGACATTAAAAAAGTTTATTTACAAGCCTTCACAGTTTTCAATTTATTTTAAAAGCAACTAATTAATATTATGTTGTGAAAAAAACTTTTTGAAATGCATGAAATGTGTCTATAAAAATGTATTTACCTGACTATATTATAACTGTATAAAGTTACTTTCTTTACTGCCCCCCCCCCAACAGCAATTCTGGCCACAATAGAATGGTTGGTAGCTTTGCATGTAATTGTGAAGTTAGCAAGTGTTTTATTTGTAAAAAATATGTATTTTGTGCCCTAGGCGACAGTTGCAATGATCTGCTTGCAGAAGAGATTAGTTCATCCATGACCCCAAGATACAGTTGTTCACACAAATGCTAAAATGCAGACATCCCTAAATACATGTACATACCTTCACAAACCTTCGGGAATGCATTGAATCCTAGAAAGTCAGCACCAAATCTAAATTTCAATAGTTCCTAGTAATGAGAATTGTAACCCCCTGGCTCCTTTCTTTCATTTATAATTGTGATACTTACCATTTATTTGGATAGGACACCTACCCTAGATTTTTTTTGGTCAATTTAGAGGGGGTTTTCTGGAGTTCTAAAAGATTTGGAGTACATTTGAGCAGTCTAAAATGTTGTAGGGTCTTCTAATTGAATAGGGGTTTGAGGTACTACAGTTATAGCCTATTGTTCTACTTACCCTCTGTGATTTGCGCTGCACTGTTTTAGGGCCTAGTCATTGTTGATTTTTTTGTTATTTATTGAGTTTACCAGCTGTTATCCTTCTTTCACTCCCTGTTCTCTTATCTGCTTTGAATTTTTGTGTATCCTACGATTGTATTTGATTTACACTGTTGGCATTGTTCTGAACAAGATTCACACATGTTTGTGATCAGGGTTGGTCAGGAAAAGGCCTGGACCAGAAACCATCTAAGCACAGTACCAATTTTTGTGGAAGTTCGAAAGGATCAAAAACTTGAGAAACACACAGTGGAGCCTGGGAAGTAGAGAGTATGAACTACCTGGTTCAAACAACAGCCTGTTGGATGTCACTTCCTTATATGGGGTAGAGTATGTGGCTGGGCAGAGGAACACATGTCAGGCAGCTCCCAAATACCACCACTATAGGGATTGCTACACACGACGTTCACCACCAGATAGAGCACATTAGATGCAGAAAATTCCAGTCCTTTCAGGGAAGAAGTCCTATTTCCATGGACTCACATGGTGCAGACCAGGAAGTAGAAACAACCTACAGACCAAAGGGTACATGGACAGAGCTGCAGGCTGGAAAGGGACTCAAGGTAACGTTGCTAATAAGGGCGCAGACCCCCTATTGTTCCACACATCTGTGACAGTACTTCCCTCTCCATAAGGCCCCTGCTGGCCAGATCACATCAGACTTGTTTGGAAACTTTTGATGAAACCTCCTATGGTGAACAGGAGCATGAACAGGCACCAGGGAGCATTCCTCAGAGCCATATCCCTTCCAAAGCACCACAGAAATACAGAAATAAAAAAAATCAGTATCTATTTAATATCGTACTCTTCCATAGAAGCATCAGGAACAGGGCAAGGAGATAAAGTCTTCCTTGGAAAGTGGTTAAAGATTACCAGTTTTAGAAGAGAAGCATGGAAATGCGGATCTCCGGAGATGGAGGAAGTTTCCACTCATAGATGACAGGGCATATTTGTGATAGAATGGAAAAAAGACCTACTGTATGTACAAAAGAGCAAGCCTGAGGTAAAGCATTGTGGAGAACCACACTTTATTGCTCAGAGAAAGCCATTGTTCTGGAGTTCTTTTTATGTCATCCAACCTGCAGTGTCTCCTGGACCTCTTTCCAAAACCACAGGATGTGAGCAGCAGTAACAGTTGCTGCTGAGACATCTAAAGTAAGGTGGTGGGGCTAGAGAGGGAACTCTGATATGGAGGCCAGAGGTAACGAAGAAGGGACTTTGCCCTGCAGATTTATTGGACCAAATTCAGGCAAAGAGAAAGATCCAACTAGGTATCAAGCTGGGAGCTGACATAAGGACAGAGATATTGCTTTAGACATTATTTTTTAGATTGAAGGTGATAGGCTGAAAAAATGTCTAACAACCTCAATTGATGACTTGAGGGCTTGTGAGACATGAATTGATTTCTGCAATGAGAGACAATGTGGGAACAATTTCCCTGAAGAAGATCTGCGCTAGAAAGGAGGGTAAAGGAAGTCCAGAGAGAGAACTAAAATGTACTATTTTACATATATTTGACAATAACCCAAATTGTTGGAAAAATTGCAGTTGATGAATTATGTTCTCAGCAGCTTAAGAGTTTGAAGTTGTTGAAAAAAAAACCTGAATGGAAACATAATCTTAATGTAAGGCCCAGATCTATGTCCGTAATCCCCAGACACCAATCCCCCAATCTATGCCGCCGTCTTCTCCTATAGCAGCCCCCACTCAGCCTCGGGAGACTGGTTGTCTCCCAGCACTTGGTTGCCCCCAGGACTTGGTGCGCAAAGGATGGTGTCTGGAGATTGTGCCCATTAAATGCAGAGTACAGAGCCACCCATGCAAAGTAAAAGCGAGGAATCCAAATACTAGGTAAAAAACACAGGAAATCAGTCCATCCAGCACAGTACAAAAGGTGAGGCAAAAACAGAGTCGGGGTCACAAGCAGAGGTTGGTCCAGGCGGAATTCAAAAGCTTAATCTGAAAACAAGCGTAGGTCAGTAACAGGAAAACTCACACAAACACTCCAACACAGGTCAGCCCAGTAGATGCTATGACAGGCACCTCTGACTGGGAGCAGAGAGGCTATAAAGCCCCAGCAGCCAATGACAGCCTGGGATTACCAGGAACTACTCAGCTAATCAGCTGCACATAACTCAATTCCCTTCAGCTGTGCAGTAGCAACTCCAGTGCTACTGTGAGCACAGCCGCTGGAGGGAATAGGCTGCGCGCGCCCTCCTGCCGTGAGGTATCTCCGGGGTACTTACGCCCGGAGGGCACCTCCTCAAACTTAAATGATGAAGAGGCCTCTAATGCAAGTGGGGAACTGAACAGTGCCACTTTTGATGATGGACATTCCATATCACCAGCCCACTTTGCTGAACTATGTACAACCTGAAAGGAGTGATGGGAGGCAGTGCCCTGGATTGCGTTCCTGCAATAGCATAGTCAGAACAAGGTGAAGTCAGACCAGGCATTCAGGGATGGTAAGGATTGAGCTGGCATCAGAAACCAGAGAAGCTTGATTCAGTATCAGTTCTTGAGGCAAAGCTGTAGTCATTTGGAACAAAAAAAACAGAGAAATAAGCAATGGAGCATATTTGTTTCATATTCTGAGGCAAGCAGACTGTTTTCCTGGAGTCACATGATGCAGACCAGGAAGTAGATGTAAACAAGAGCCAGAGGAACAGGAACAGAGCTGCTGGCCAGAGAGGGTTTCAAGGTGAGGGGTGATGACGAAAACACAGATTCCCTACAAACCTGCAGTGATCTGGGAAAATTGTACAGCTGTAAGCTTTAACCCCCCCTCTCTGGTGGTATTCCCGAGTGTGGCTCGGATCGAATTTTTTTTTTACCAAAAGCGGTAACTTTGAGCCACACAGCGGCGTCCCAGCCAGCTTCTGCATCGCATTCTCAATGTGATGTGTGAAGTGTTGGTACGCTGGGGAGGCATGGCCTGGCGTGAAATTTAAAAGCCGATTACATTGCAATCTGCTTTTAAATCAGTGGTCACAGTAAAATAACTTAAATAATGAATAAAAAAGTATATCTATTAGTGTATCCAACAGCTTTGTCCAGTGTCTTGATGTACAGTTTGTCCACTATCAGCCCTGACCTTGGTCTGATCTTTGCTTGAACTTTTCCTGACCTTTTCTTCATTTTCTCATTTCCTCATTTGAACACTTGTCTCTGACTTTGAACGTCCCTGACTTCTTACTGGAAAACTTACCAAAAGGCGTCTCGCCAGCGGAAAAGCTGTTTTTGAACAGCTAGAAAGCAGCCAAACTGATTTGGAGCACCTTGTGTGAAAATTGATGCTGAACACGATGACCCCTTGGCATACCTGCAATTGTTTGCTGGCTGATGAGTTTATTGAAAAAATAGTTGCTGAGTCAAACAGGTACGCTGAACAACAATTAGCTGCCCCACACCTGAGGTTTGCAAGAGGCAGAAAATGGGAACCAGTGACCAAAGATGACATTTGGCTATTTTTGGGCCTTCAGGGAGTGGTGAGCAAACCCCTGCAGAAGTGGTATTTGTCTACCAATAAAATACTTGCCAATCCAAAAAGTCTTCAGGCATCCTGTTGAGCAATGTCTGTGGAATTACTACATTCTCTACAAACAAAAGTGTGACAGGCCTGTGAGATAATCTGACTTCATTAGGAAAGTTTTCGAATCTATTGTCATGAACCACCAAACACCATCAACACCCGTGAATAGACCTGGACGTCATGCTTTTGTAGTTGTCAGACCGGAACGGCGGGTCATCACTTCACGGACTACATCCCACCAACTGAGAAAAAGGCAGCACATACAAGGACTGCGTGGTTTGTTGCTCGAACAGAGATGACAGTGGAAGGAAGATCCGTAAGGAGACCAGATTCTACTGTCCTGATTGTGACGTTGGACTTTGAGCAGTCCCATGTTTTAAAATGTACCAAACCCGGGATGTCTAATAAACCAATATGCAGTGTCTACTAATTTATCAATAATATTGCACCCTTGTTTGGGCAAAGTTCAGTGTTTTTGATTTGAATACATTTTTAAATCAAATTTGTCATCAGTGTTGGTCGAATAGCTCACAATTCGATTAGACTGCTATTTGGTCGAATAATGCATAAATATTTGGGTGAACATCGAATTGAAACTCTATTAAAGTCAATGGGGAAAAAATTTGGGTTGTTTTTCTGGACTGTCCAGAGCTTCTACAGCCTATAAATACATTTAAAAAGAGATGTCAAGACTCCCCCAGCTCTGCACAACACATTGGAATCTCATTCATCCATTCATGTCTCCAATAGCCACAGCTTCGACACTGTCCATATAGGTGATGGCCTCAACCTCTAATGCCATCCTTGCTCCGTCTCAGGGCCCACCGCCTCCTCCTCATGCTGCTACTGCTGCCGCCTGCCCAGTACCAATCTCTCCAAACGCCCCAGGCTTGATCAATATGAGCCATCAGAATGCAGGTATACTTCCGATGAGCCAGCTAATTCGAGTGGGTGGCATCTTTAACCCTGGAGTGCAGCTCGAAGCGTAAGTGGAAGTGCACGTCAATCACATCCAATTGGTGCAAATCTGCCAATGTGGCGCTGTAGAAATTCCCTTCTTTGATGTCCCAGCGCACATTAGGAATTGGGTACTCTAGAACTTCACCAGCTTTGAATCCAACAGACATTAACATGTTGCATATCACCAGACATTTTGGTCTCAGCACCTCGGTGAGCCGAATAAACAGGTGGTCCAGGTTGGTTTTTCAAACTGACTCCAAAAGGCCGCTGCTTCCTTGTACTGTATTGGTGCACTCCTGAAATCTACTGTACTCAGGTAGAGTGTTTCACTGTTAGATAGATAGATAGATAGATAGATAGATAGATAGATAGATAGATAGATAGATAGATAGTCAGTGTGTTACATACACGCACTCAGAGGGAGGGTACCCTCCCTGACTGCATGCACAGTATCACACTTGTACTGAGAGACAGACACTCAGACACAGTGTAAATTGCAGTATATATTTTGTATACAGTGCTGCATATTACAAGCGTCCCCACTGAAGGAAAGTGCTGCATACAAAACACACAAAGCACACTTGCATTTTTGGTGTGTTAACCCCCCCCCCCCCTAAATAAAAAAATCCACCTACTATACAAATTTACACTTTGGGAAGCATATTAGCTACAAGGTAAAAAAAAGGTAATACTCGGTTACATGCCCCACTCAAATTGCTGGCAGCAGCATCGGTAACTTTGGTGTCAGAAGGAGGAAAGACAGTGGAGGAAGATTGAGCAGTTTGAGCTTGCTTCTTGGGCGGAGGTGGTCGCACAGAGCTCATGTAACTCATGCAACTTGTGTGCTCATGCAACTTGTTCCAAGTTTGTTTGGGTTTGCCCCACTCGATCCTAATCCGCTGCCTTTCCTCCTTCTGCCACCAATGTTACCCGTGCTGCTGCCAGCAATTTGAGTGGGGCATGTAGCCGAGCATTACCTTTTTCAGGCTCCACCAGCGGTGAGCAGGAGCTGCAACGCGGATCGGCTGCTGTTTGTCGCATTGCTAGCAATCAAGACCAGGCATCATTGCCATCCCCCACAACTTCAACCCCAATCTTTTTGTGGTTAGCATTCGCAGAATCCAACCTTCCATCCCCAGATGCTGGACCACAAGAGGAAGTATGACCCAAATGAGCCCAAAACAAAGCTAATCAATGCAGCAATTGCACAGCTGATTGTGTTAGAGCTCCTCCCTTACCGACTAGTTGACTCCAATGCGTTCCGTTACGCATTCTTCTGCGCGAACCCACAGTACGTTTTGCGTAAGCGACAGTATTTTGCAGAAAAATGTTCCTGCTTTGCATGAAGACGTGCAGAGCAATGTGTCCATAGCCCTGCAGCACTCAGTTTCTGGCAAGGTGCACCTGACAACCGACAGTTGGTTGAGCGAGCATGTAGTGGGAAGATATATTTCCTACACAGCTCACTGGGTAACTTTGGTGGCAGCAGGGGAAGATGCAGCTGCAGCAAGGCCTGCATACCTACCTCTGGCCAAAGCACATTGCCATGCAATCTTCTCCTCAATCTCCACTTCCACCTCTTCCTTTGACTCTTGTGCCTCAACCTCTTCCTTCAGGGACACTTGCCGTGGAGACCCAGACGAATACCTACACTACCTTTCTTCCGCCCTGCAGAGCTGGGCTGCAAATTGAGGACTTGTGCACTGTATTGTCACCTTTTGAAGAGGCCACCAGGATGATCAGCAGAGATCAGGCCTGTGTCAGTGACACCATCCCCATCATATGCCTGCTGAAACAGATGATGGTGGATCTCGACACGACACAGAGCGGACGCTGAGCCATCAAGAGATGACGTTTCAAACACCATCTCGGACATGGGTGCCTACTAGGCATAGTGCACCACAAATCCAGGAAAAGGAGGAGGTGGAAGAGGATAAGGAGGACTTTGCAGGCATGGGAGAAGGGGAGCAAGGGGCAGAGGAGGATATTGAGGGTACATGGCATCCATCCACCCAAACACAAGGCGGCATGTTCCATGGATGGCAAAACCAGGCGGAGGAGGAGGATGACCCTGTGCTGCTGTTTGACCCACAGGAGTGTGGGTACAGAATTACCTCAGCTGTGGGTCGTTTGAGCCACATGACATCCTTCATGCAGGAGTGCATAACCAAAGATCCGCGCATATAACACATAAAAACAAAGACTGACGACTATTGGATTGCTACATTACTGAATCCACGTTACAAGCCTGATACAACAACTCATCCTGCCCCAATATAGGGGACCTAAAATGCAGCACTACCAAGAAGTGCTTGTAAGAGGCTTGTGCTCAGCCTTTCTGGCTGCCAGCAGCAGCAGCAGCAGGGATCCCTATGGCAGTTCCACCAGCCATGGGAGCCAAACAACCTTAGGCGGCATGGGTGGCAGCAGCAGTAGAGGTCGTCTAAGCCAAACTATGCAGCCTTTTTTTCAGTAGAAGCAAGCCGTCAGTAGTGCAGCCATTTCCAATGACACTCAGCAGCGTTACTCAGTCATGGTGCAGGAATACCTGAGCTCTACATGGGACATCTGCAACCTGCAAAGCCAGGACCCACTGGGCTACTGGGTATCCAAGCTTGAGCGGTGGCTGGAGCTGGCAGAACATGCCATTCAGATCCTTGCCTGCCCAGCCACAAGCGTGTTCAGTGCAGCTGGGGGTGTAGTGAGTGACAAGTGGATTCAGCTCTCCGCAGAAAATGTCGACCTAATCACTTTTATTAAAATGAATAAGGCTTGACTTCAACACCACCTCTACAGAGTGTACTGATTATTCGTCAACTGCTGCATGGCCTGGTGACACCTTGATGGGAAGAGCACGTTCACAGCCTTCGGCATCTCCTTCTACTCCTTCCCCTAGTGGCCCTCTACCTCTACTCTGTCTCTGAGGTCTATAACTTGCAATAGAGCTGTGAAACTGGCTAATTTTTTTTACCGAGCCCCTCCCTCAGGGCCCTCTGCCTCTATCTACTTTGAGGCCTTTATCACTTGTAATGGAGCTATGTGATTCATAATTATATATTTGTATTTTTAGTAGAGAAATACATAAAATTTTCTGTCCTTTTGGATAGATAGCAAGTGGTATCAAAAATAAATATCTGTATTTTTTACAGAAATGCAGAAGTTTTTCTGTATCTATCTATCTATCTATCTATCTATCTATCTAACAGTAATCCACTCTACCTGAGTACAGTAGATTTCAGGACTGCACCAATACAGTACAATCCAACAATTTATCTGACTAATAGGGTGAGTGTGACACAGTCTAAGTAAAGCACTTTTTTTTACTTTGACAAAGCAAGCCAAGGCAGCACAGAAAGGTTGTGATGCTAGCAAATCTCTGTCAGGAGTGGTAAATGCAGGCAAGCCCTGGCCTTATATATGCCAATGGCTGCCTGTGTGGCATGCAGTGACAGACAGCCAATCGGCTGCCTGCCACAACAAAAATCCAACAAATCCAATGGGGAACAATGGGGAAGTTGTTTGTCCTGTTATTATGTGTTTGGAATGTAGAAGAACATACAAATTATTCTATGTTAGTCTATGCAGACAGAGTCCTGGCCAAGATTCAAACTTTGGATTTAAGGACTACAAGGAAAGAATGCTGAAAAACTATTCTGCTTCTTTTTGTAAACCAGTTCAGTGTGAGGAATAGTGTTGGTCGAATAGGTCGCTATTCGATTCGACCGCTATTCGGCCGAATAATGCATAATTATTCGGGTCATCGAATGCCGAATTCGAACTCCATTAATGTCAATGGGGGAAAAATTTGGGTTGTTATTCGGGTCGGTGGAGAGCTTCTACAGCCTATCAATACATTTAAAAAGACATGCCAAGACTCTCCCATCTCTGCACAACACTGTACAAGTAAAAATAAAATAAGGAAGTCTTTTTGCTGTTGCTGGCAAGGCTATTTTATGGGGCGGCCAAGGGAACATACCAGATTTTACACGGTATCCGAGTACAGTCAGAGAGGGACATGAGTGGGTTCTTCTGGTCCAAAAATTAGCAACCAGGTTTCACGGCTCCGTTACAATCCATACACAGGCTTCAGAGTACAGGCAGAGCAGCAGGAGGAGGAGGCGGTGGGCACTGAGACAGAGTGGGCACCGCTTTGGTAACTGGCATCCAGAGTTGGGAACTGTGCAGGCGGCATCAGTTACAACATGAGGAGGAGGTGTTGGGTCCTGAGAAGGAGCAAGAACGGCATTAGAGGTTGAGGCCATCACCCATATGGACAGTGTCGAAGCTGTAGCTATCGGAGACATGAATGGATCAACGAGATTCCAATCCGTACCAAATATGTAGCGAAACCACATGAAAGGGAACGGGCTTGACGGAATCAGCGGGGAAAGAAGACCCTGTTGAGCCTGAGTCTAGTCTGGCATCTAGAGCTGGGTAATGGGCAGTGGGCAGACAGCAGCAGTATTAGCATGAGGAGGAAGCGGCAGGCCATGAGACATAGTGTGTATGGCTGTGTTACTCCTCCTGCTCTTACTGCTGCGCAGATCTTTCTATCTATCTACCCCTATATTTTCTACAAAGAAGATTAGAGTTGGTGACAGCTGAATATAAAGGTCGTCATATTCATCTGTAAAACAGAAAATCCGAGACTGGGAACTCACATTTTCTACAGCGACATCGAATGTAATTTCTGGATCCAGATGTTCAGACCAAACTATAACTCGCCATGTGCGTTCGTAACCAGTTTCCTGAATGATTGGACGAAAAAAAACATGTTCCGTATCTTCATACTCGATTTCAGGAATAGGAATGAGGGAGATCTGTACTTACCTACTATATAGCAAAACCACATGAAAGGGATTGTGCTTGGAAGAATCGGCGGGGAAAGAAGACCCTGTTGAGCTGGAGTCCAGTCTGGCATCTAGAGCTGGGGACTGAGAGGAGGAGGTGGTGGGCTGTGAGAAGGAGTGTGGACGACATTAGTTTCCGGCATCTAAAGTCAGATACTGGGCAGGCGGCACCATCATTTACAGCAGGAGGAGGAGGCTGTGGGCTCTGAGACGGAGTGTGGACGGCATTCGTTTCTGGCATCTAAAGTCAGGTACTGGGCAGGTTGGCTTAACAGATCCTCCTTAATCGCGCAGCTGAAATCTAATGAAGCATTAAAGATTCTAATTGACCTGTAATGGACTGTAGATACGCACAGAACAGAGAGCAGGTATGCGCTAATTAATTGCTATGATCTCACCATTGAGATTAACAGATCCTCATTAATCGCGCAGCTGAAATCTAATCGCCTTCACTGGCAGATTCGAGACCCCTATTGCTCATTATTATCAAGGCAGGAATCCAGCTGGCAGTGAGGAGGCGAGTGTATGAGCGCACTCGACTCTGGACCGCAGGAAACCGGCTCGCTGGAAGCGCGAAAGTACGCGCCACCAGCGAGCGCGGATTTCATTTATGAATTAGGGCCAAAGTCTCCATCTTCACTGAAATATAGTAGGAATGTCACCTTTTTTGTCCTAAAATCCATTATTTTAACTTCCAGTCTCAGACAGTTCTTTTCTTTTACCCTGGATGCTAAAAGTTCAGATGCCTGTTTTGACAGACTTAGGTCACGTTTTAAACCATTGAGCTCTTCTTGGGAGATCTGCTGGTTTGATGAAACACTTCCTTCATATTCACTTCCACTGCTAACTCATGGATTAGACTCCAAATCCTGTATATCCTCCATGTTGTATACAGGGATATTAGGGAGTGTACTGAACACTGGTATGGGAATATCAGCACCATGCAGCACAGGTCGTCTTGCTGATTCTAAATTAGGGTACTCCCACTTGTTTTTCTTGTAAAGATTGAAACCTTTTATATTCACAGCACAAGAATAACAATCATTATGATGATTTTTGGGCTCAAGCCATACCATAGGTACACCAAATTTCAAACTTTTCGGTTTTCCATTTTTTCACTGATATAGTCACTCGACACAAGTTTTGCATACCATATGGGGAGCCCAATACTTATCATGGTCCCCCAGTTTAATACCAAAATATGTAAGATATGCTTGTTTCGCAATTTCTGTAATGATTCTTCTCTGTTTTTGCTGAGAATATTCACCACAAATGTAGCAAAATGAATTAGGGTCATTTAAACAACTTCTTCTTGAAGAACTCATATTTCTGTGAAAAAAGAAAATGTATGAATAAAAAAGAAAGGCAAATTAAAGTTTCATGAAAATAATGCTACAGTTAATATATATAATGCAAAACTCTGGTGTCTGCAGAAATCTGCATAAAGCAGTGGGGCCAAAAAGTGAATACTTTTTGCATATTATAAACCACAAAACAATTATTTTGTATAATATAATATTTTATGTTTTAGCACTGGAGGCACGTCTTCAAATTTGATTGCATGACCAAACTAAGCAGAGACCTTAACCATTTTATTATTGAACTACCTATATGTCTATAATCAGGAGGAAGGAGGTGAAAGCCTACATTGGAGGAGCTAAAGGAGATTTGGAGTACATTGTAAGAGCTATTTACCAAAGAAGTGGAATTTGGGGGTGGAGGGCAAGAACTATATGCTTGGAGATTTTGCGGGTAACAATTTGTAAAATTGTTTTAAAATTGTTTAAATAATAAAAACTATATATTTCCCTTTTAAAGTTTCTCATTTGATATTGTCTGAAAATATTGATATTCCCCCTCCATCTGTGAATAAGCACTAACCTCCCTCAGCCCTGTTACTCCGGATGAAGTCCCCTCTCCACTTGACCCAACTCCCTCTGATCTATTCTGTGCCCATTCCTCCACCCTGGCCCCCACACTGACCTAACTATTCATCCTCTCCTTTCTACTGGTATCTACCAGTAGATACTTTCAAACATGCCAATATTCTCCCAATTGTTAAAGTTGAATGTATTTCCCTCTTGAAGGAACAGAGACTTTTTGCTATAGACAATAAAGTCAGATTTCTTGATATATTTCTCGTGGATGGTTCTGCTACAAAAATGGAGGCTTACAGACAAGATGCAGTCTATGATAAAATATTTTTCCTTCTTAAGTATCAAACTACTTTTGAACATCTGGTAGAACAATGGTCAGTTGGTCACAAGCCTGAACCCTGAACTGTCTAGGGTATTTTATGATTCCTTCTTATATAAATCATAAAGTCCACATTACTATCCTGAAGAAACCCTCTCTAGACCCTACTCTCTCCTCTACAATCTATTATGAATGCTGCAGCCAGACTTATCTATCCATCCAGGACACTCATAACCTTGTTACACGCAGGGCTCCAAGACTTTTCTAGAGCTGCCCCAACTCTCTAAAAATAGTCTTCCTTGTCCTATTCAACTTGCTTCTACTTTCTGCTCATTTAAAAGACCACTTAAAACCCATCTTTTCAAACTTGCCTACCAATATTCTTCTGTCACCTAAACCATCACTACTTCCCACCATTCTATATCCACCTCCTATTGTGTGATACTTTCCCCACCTCCTAGATTGCAGGGCCCTCTCCTCCTTCTGTGTCACTGTCTGTATCTGTCTGTAATTTGCAACCCATTTTTTTATTGTACATGGTATGTTGTATGTTGGCGCTATATAGTTACATAGTAGGTTAGGTTGAAAAAAAGGCATAAGTCCATCAAGCTCAACCATTAGGGAAATAAACATATCCCTGATATAAAACCCCATGGACATAGTAGGTCCTGTTTATTATTAATATTATTAATAATAATAATATTAATAATAATTCAATAGGCTTCATAGATAAAACAGGGAATGTGACAATGTCAATGTCTGATTTATAAATAGAACTCAATAAGTTGCTATTAAATTCAAAACAATGGCTGAAATAAAGGCAGAGTGTGTTTTTTTTTCATATGTATGTGTATTTTAAATGAGAGTTATACAAATAGACGGGATAAAAAAATAGCCAGTCAACAATAACTGAACACAGTAAAGCATTTCTTTTTATTGAACATTCTGTGGTTGTGTTTGTACTTTATACTCTAACCTATTGTTTCTTGACCTTGAAATACCTTGTATATGTCTTCAGAGAACTCCTGCTACAATTACTATATCAACAGCCTGCAGTACATTAGTGTGGTGGTCAAAGGTGGTGGGAAGAATGTCACCTTTACTGATAGGCAAAATCATTATTGTCTGGTAAACCTGACCTTGGAGGCATAGATTACTTAAGAAACCCCTAGCAACTTCAGGAACAACCCTGGTTGAGAAGCACTGTTCTAACCGAAGAGTATAATAAACAATTAGAGGACTGGTAACTTGAACAGGATGAGTTTCGGGTTAGTGTATAAAGGTAAGGAGAGATAAGAAAAAAGCAAAGGGGACAAAGACAGATAAGAACATGTTTAAATGTTTAAATTATATTACCTATGCACGTATCTATGCATGTTTTGTTACCCTAGGAATCTATCAGTGTTTTTTACCATTTGTTTTTTTCATTTTCAATATAGAGAAAATATAAAGAAACAGTAGCAGCAGACAGCAGCAGCAACTCGTGTCTTCTATTTCCTTAAAAACGTATTGTGATTACACAAGGAAGGCTATTGAAATGGTGAAAACCTTTAAAGAACCTTTGGGTTGACTAACATTCATTTTATAATTCACAATAAGACTGACTGACCAAATAAGTTATGGGAATACACTGCCAGGGCTTGATTGGCGTTGGCACTCTTAACTGACTGCAAACTGATTTATGTATGTGATTGTACACTGATGTTTAAAACTTATGGTTTGGACTTAGTTTGCTGGGCACTTTGAACATTTCAATAATCTTGCCTTATTGCTAAAAAGGATAATGACATACTGTTGTAGAAAAAAGACATATGTACAACTATATATTAGAATCTGTTTTCTAGACACTAGTTCTTAAATATTTGATCATGTTGAAAATGATCTGCAAATCCTCATCCCCCATATGGTTTTACCTGTTGGTAGCAGTTTATGGTTTTAGTTTAGTTTAGGTTTGTTTTTCTCAAAGGAACAGCGCATGTGTGTACACACATATATTTTAGTATGTCATCCCTGCCTTGTGTAAGATAAAACCAACTTTACTGGATGACTAGTGTACATATGGATTGGATGGAAAATTCATGTAACAAAGATATCCTTCTGTATGAATGGTTATTACACAGCCATACTAGAATGTACACATGATGTAGACATGCTACTAATTCTAAATCTTTTATTTATGGTGCACATGATATTGAATAAATATATACTGCTAGACAGAAAGATATTGTAAGAAAAATATTTAAAATAGTTGTACTTTTTGTGTACGTTGGCTATCTACATCTTAAAACAGCAGATGTTACAGTTGCAATCCCTATATAGGAGTAGCAAGATACTAATGTAAACATTTCTACCACACTGTACGTTGGCTATTGTCAGTAGCTGAAGCCTAGCTGAAGCCTATTAATAAGTAATATATATAGTATATTTGTTACTCATCCGAAGTCTAAAAGATATGAATCTGTAAATTCATCCATACACACACACACACACACTAAAACAACAATAAATATGAATGTCCTGTCAATAGGTAACTTGTAAAAGAGTGGCCTTGTTTTGGTAATAATTCTTTTATGGTTCATTTTGAAACATGCAATAGGAACTTGTAGCCGCATTATGCAAAACAGCTCTGGGCCAAGGAAAAAAAGAACATTTTAATAATTCTGAGATAGTAAAGTATATTCGCTAAATTAGTTAAACACATAAGTGAACTTATTTTGTGAATATTTACTTTAGTTATACAAATGTACAGAAAAAATAGCATAGAAATATGTATTCAAAGTGATTAGGAATTGCTTTTTGATTGGATAATTGATGTAAATGCTCACATATTTTCAATTTCTTTAGTAAATCGGCCTCAGTATGTCAAAATTCAGAGATAAATGGGTTATTTAACTAAATTACTGTGGGTTGCTCACTTGGAAAAGGTAGTTACCACTTTGCAAGGAATTTTTCACTGAAGCTTTACTGACTTCAAATCTACATTTATACAAAAACAAAAGCCATGCTTTTATATAATTTTCTGCACATGAATGGGTATTCTGTGCATATTTAATTTTCACTAAATTTACTAATTTATATTGTACGGTAAATGATTCACCTACACTTGTTTGATAAATTAACCCCAATGAGGCTTTACTAAAGAATTTGAGGATAACCACACGATGAGCCTGATTAATTAAAGTTCTCCAAGGCTGGGGAGGATACACTTTCATCAGTCAATCTGGGTGATCCAGCAAACCTGGCATTCAGAAAAGTAATTTGCTATTTGTTAGCTAATTTTGAATCCTGAAGCTTCACAGATGAAAGTGTATCCTTGCCAGCCTTGGAGCTTAATAAATCAGGCTCAATAAGTTTCACTTTAATCCTCAAAACTGTGTAGGTTAACTGCATTTCTTTTCACACAATTGTAGTAGAACATACACATTTTATTATGTGATCATTCTGAAATCCTTTGAAAGCCTTAATATATAAAGGGTTTGTGACCAAATGCCTTGGAATTCTGAATACTAATGTAGATTTTTGTCATGTTATCTAATAATTTTAAAATACTATCTTTAAAATTATTTTTTTTTTTTGGGCCCATGTTTTCTTCTGTAGCATCAAAATGAAATGTTTGCAAACTTTTTAATCGCTTTTTTCATGTCTTTGTTTCTTAGGGTGTATATAATTGGATTTAGTGCTGGGGTTATCACAGTAAAGAGAACAGCAGCAGCCCGATCTTGTTCCAAAGAATTTTGTGTTGAAGGTCGTAAGTATGTAAATATAGCTGTTCCATAAAGGAGGAATACAACAGTAAGATGAGCACTGCAGGTAGAGATTGCACGTTTTCGACCTTCTGTTGTCTGTATTTTTAAAAGAAATTTGCTAATGAAAAGATATGAGAGAAGAGTTAATAGCAGAGTGGTTGTGGCCAATGTTCCGGTAACTCTTGTTAGAAGCATTAAGTTAAGTGATGTGTCAGCAGTTGCCAACTTTAACACAGGTTTAATGTCGCAGAAGAAGTGAGTCACCAGGTTTGGTCCACAAAATGGAAGCTTTGCAGTCATCACTGTGTGTAGGAGAGAGTGGAAATACCCTGTCAACCATGACCCTAGGGCCAAAGATTGACAAACTTTAGCATTCATAATGTGGGAATAACGCAAAGGATTTCCTATGGCCACATATCGGTCATAGGACATTGCTGTGAGTAGCATAACTTCTGTACTACCAAGGAAATGAAAGAAATGTATCTGTGAGATGCAACCAGAAAAAGAGATGAACTTATGATGTGCAAAAAAATCAGCCAGCATCTTTGGAACTGTCACTGATGAATAACAAATGTCAAGGAATGACAAATTCCACAAAAAATAGTACATAGGAGTATGTAGGCTTGGATCTTTAATAGTGACAGCCATGATAGATAGGTTTCCTATAAGGTTTGTTATGTAAAACATCAAGAAAAATGCAAACAAGATCCCCTGAAGCTTCACTATGTCAGTCAAACCAAGGAGAGCAAAATAAGTAACTGATGTACAATTTTCCAAACTCATTTGATCTTTGTTATCTGCAGTAAAAAATTAAAGTACCACATTCAGTTTTATGCACTCAGTATGTGGACATTGATGAGATATTCATTTTTGTCAGGAATCTGATAATAGGTTATAACTATATAAATTGTTATTGGTTCCCATGATTAAAAAAATAAAAGAGGCTGCCACCTTAACACTGTTAGATTTCAGCAGTGTAAATATTTTATTAAAAAATAAAATTTAGTAAATAGCATGTTACCCCATTTGTGGTTATATTATTTTTGAGGTCCACAACACACATTAGATTTGTGTAGCATACTAAGCATACTGGTATCAATAGATAGTAGTTATGGATTATTCTATAATTATCTTTTTAAAGGGGTGTAGGTGCAAGCCATTGTTTAGTCCCCTAATAGTTACTCTTTCTTTAATTACTGTTTGTTACAAGATTTATCTCTTATAATTGCTGCTTTCAACTAACCTAGAAGAGTATATTTATAATTGTTTTACCCAGTATTCACTTTTATATTTAAAATGCACACAATAAACAAATACAAAAAAAAAAATACACAAATAACAAATTCACAAAAAGTGAAATCATACTGTTTGAAATAAATAATAAGAATGCTTTTCAAACAAATTTCACTAAATCAGTACCTAAGCTAAAACGTTGGTTAATGGTGAAATTACAAAAAATAACTTGTTTTATTTATGCCTATTCTAATCAAAGAAACTGTTTGAGTTGACTAATTTTAGTTAAAGTTGAAAAACAACATATAGGATAATAAAAACACAGAAAAATTGAAACTGTAGTTAATGGTCTTTGTGTATATGTATTTTGTTTGGATAAAGTCTTGAAATAATCAGCATTACAATGGTGTCTTTATTTTGCTGCAAAAAATGTTTCATACCTTACAATGCCAAGCACATCCACTGATCGATTCACATCAAAAACACTTTTTGTAGCCTTTTTAAATATCTGTGTCCAATTATTTCTTGCAGTTATGTTTTTGAAGGATACCCTGTAACACTGTGACATTCTCACACTATAGACTGATGAAAATTATGTACAGGTCTCCTAAAGGTTAAATATTATCCCATTTCTCATAGGACTGATAGAAAATTCTCGTAGGAATGGGAAAGATACCAACCATAGATACAATTACACAATTATGAAATTATGTGGCATTGAAGTTGTTTAGTTAGTATAGTTCAAAACACATTTATTTTTTATTATACAAATTTAATTTTTACATATTTTACAAATGTAATTTTTATTTGAGGAATGGTTTAGGACTGATTTAGAATTACAGGCAGGTACTTTCATGATTGAAAGACTGCAGAAACTTCCATCAAATAGCTGTCGAATCGAATAGTGAGATATTCGACCAACACTACTCACTTCCTTTTATGTCTCAAACATATGACTTTAACGTTATTTTTTCAAGAACTAGACTTTAAGACATAAAATTTGTTTAAAGATATTTTTGTAAAACAAATTTAGGAATACATTTTATTTTTGTTATTACATAGTTGCATAGCACTAACATATTATATAGCTTTTTACAGTACATAGTTTGGTCTCTTACTTCAGAGGAGCGCAACAAATATTGTCCTTGCCAAAGTCTCAAGGTTGATTTAGTGGTGAAGCTATCTAGTACAGGCAAAGAATATAAATTTTAAGCAGACAGTGTCTTGGCAAAGATTTTACCCTGGAACTGTAAGATTGCACTGTAGCTGGTTCACTGCTATTTTACCTATTTTTCTGTCTTGTAAGTTTATGTTTTATGTAATTAACTCTGTAGGCAGAGGTGTACAAAGGAAAAGCCACCTGCCTGGTGCTCTGGTCCAAGGAAGGGGGAAAAAATTGGCATATCACTATGGCATTTCTGCTACTGTATTATGGGTCTGCTACACTGGGCACGCTCAGAATTGCTTCATTATCTCCACACATCTCTTTTCAGCACTGCACCAAAAGAAACTATATATTGGTTGGGCAGTTCATTAAAATGTAAATGTTTAAAACCTTTATTTATAAAAGTAAATTGCTAAAACCCCAGATTGTTATCTTGTTTTTAGAAGTCAGAATCATCTGCCTGTGTCCTTGGGATGTTACATAGGGGTATGTGTACTGTCGAGAATGTTAGATCTTCAATTTAAAATTCCCAATGGCAATTTTTTATTGGTGTATTTAAAGTTGCTCATAGACATGAGATGGCATCCCACTCGTCCATATGGAAACCCGGTAAGGGGGGTGGGCAATCATTTAAAGACCTGTCTCAATAGTTAATACTTCTCTCAAGGATAGTATAGCCAATAGGAAGCAATGAGATAGTTTCCACCTGTGCAAATATAGACTATATACAGTGGAACATTGCTGTGCATGTAAAAAGTAGAATGAGGCCTTTTATAGGCAGAATTCAGGTAGAATCACTCCTTGCAACCTCAAGGCATGTGCTACAAGGACTTTTATACAGACCCCAACAACTTGGTAGTTACATAAAAGGATTATGTAAACCAACTAATTACCTATCTAATCTGAATGAATTTGCTATGTGTACCCTCTTATTCAAGAACCTAAAGGCAAATGACCTTCATAATTTAGCCATCATGTTGTTAGAATAACAGAAGGAATTTCCTATAGCCACCTAATGGTTGTCCGACATTGCTGTAAGCAGAATTATTTACATGCTACCTCAGAAATGAAGAAAATGTATCTGTGGGATACAGCCAGCAAAAGTGTTGGCCCAAGAAATTACTCCTCTTTTTGGGATCTGTAACTGAAGATTTGAAAAAATTACTATGGCCACATAAATATCATAAATTTAAGTGTGCAGGCTTGGATCTTTAATTGTACTAACTATGGTAGATAAAATACCTAAATACTTTGTATTACATAACATTTTGAAGTATTGAAGTATTTAAGTAATTAAATAAGCTTTCAACATGAAGGTTTACCTTCTTTTTAACATTTTACGAAGGCATGCTTAGAAATTTTTCGGCAGTGATTTATTCACTAATTAATTGAACTGGACCTATACTCTCTCTGTTTATAGCACAGCAATTTATCATTCTATTTAAAGGTAAATAACTGGATTTTAGATCAAAAAAGTATTTTATCTTAAAAAAAAATAAAAAATATTGTCATTAGACTAGTATTGGCTAGTATTGGATCTGTGAAACTTTCTGCTAAAAGGAAGTAAGATGGAGGGTAAGTGCAGTGTATCGCCTGTGCTCCTTACTATTCTTCTGTCAGGAACAGTATTGGCTGTAAAGGAGAAAGGGGCTAATTATAATCCTAGCTAAATTTATCTAAAAGGAAGTTTGGGGAGGATGCTTATTTAACAAGATAAGGCTAGGTACTTATGTTACTGTGTTACTTATATTGAATTCTGGTTTGGTAGTAAGTTAAGATTCAGGACTTTTTTGGATTCCACCCAACTTATTTTTTTTTTTTAAATTGTATTTTTATTGAAAATTTTTAAATAGGGTACAGAAGGGAAGAAGGAAGTACACAAGAGGGAAATAACAATCTTATACCAGAACAATACACAACTGAGTTGCAAGGATACAATAATCATTTTCCAAATATATCGCATAACATAAACATTTTAAGAAGTGGAGGTGGAGGAGCAAAGAAAAGGTACTGTGACATTAGCAAACAAGAGGAGAAACCAGTGGGTCAGCCGGGCAAATTAGCATAATAATGATCCCAAGCTTCCCACACCATTTCAAATTTATCCACTGTGTTTCTAAGGAGCGCCGTAAGGTACTCCATTAGGCGGATTTCTTGGACCTGCACATAAAGATCTTCCATGGAAGGAGGCGTAGTCACCTTCCATCTGGAGGGGATCAGTGTTCGCGCTGCAACCAGAATATGAGTTGCTAGTTTGCGAGACACATTTGGCAATGTTGGGGAGGGTTGACCTAAGAGGTGGGAGATAGGGTCTAGAGGGATGGGTTGCTGGACCACAGTCGATAATAAGTCGTTAACCCGTGACCAATACATCTGGATAAGGGGGCAGAACCAAAATATGTGTTCTATCGTGCCTCTATGTTTTCCACATCTCCAGCACATGGGGTCCACATTAGGAAACAATAGGCATAAAACCGCCGGCGTGTGGTACCACCTGAGCAAAATTTTATACAAGTTTTCTTTATATAAAGTGCAGATAGAACTTTTGTGTGCTGCTTCCCAGATGTCAAGCCATTCTTCTGGGGATAAGGACCGACCCAGAACCTCCTCCCATTTGAGCATGTAGCCAAACTTATTTGAGTTCCCCTGTGTGTAAGCGTGGAGGAGGCGGTAAATAGCGGAAATCGTTCCTTTGGTATGGGGGCCTTCCATGCATAATCTTTCAAAGGCAGTAAGGGCCTGAAAGGTGGCTGTGGGTTGGAGTGACAAGATATAATGCCTAATTTGAAGGTAGGCGTAGAAAGAGGTGCGGGGCAGTTCCACTTTGTCAGCTAGCTCGGAAAAAGAGAGCAACCTCCTCCACATGTTCCTGGTAAATACCATGGGTGCAGTTAAGTCTGATTCCGTTAGTGGTAGGGAGGAGCTCCACAGCATAGCATTGGGGTGTATAGGAGCTATCCATTCTCCCTCCAACTCTACACAAACACTAGGAGGATGAGGGGATGTCCACTGCTGGAGGTGCCTCAGGTGGGTCGCCAGATAATATTTATAAATATCCGGGGCTCCCAGACCTCCCCCTTCCCTAGGAGTGCACACAATGCGTTTAGTTACTCTATGCCTTTTATAGGCCCAAATAAAGCGCATAAAGTCAGTTTGGAGTCTTTTCAGTACTTGAAGCGGAACTGGTAGTGTCTCAAATAAGTACAATATTTTGGGAAGGAGCATCATCTTTACTGAGGCTATCCTACCCAGCAGAGACAAGGGGTGACCTTTCCACTTACATAGAAAAGTTGTTCACCTCTCTGAATAATGGTGGGAAATTATGGGAGTACAATTGAGAGTATGTGGAAGTGATTTGGGTTCCCAGATAGCAGAGGGAGCGCTCCTGCCAGGTAAAGGAAAAAGAGACCCGCAGGGCCTGCAGTTCCAACGAGGGGATGTGGAGAGGTAGTGCCTCTGTTTTAGAGAAATTAATTCTGAATCCTGAAACTGCACCATATTCTTGCAGTTCCCTCCATAAATTAGGGAGAGAGGTAACTGGTTGGGAGAGAGTCAGGAGAATGTCGTCTGCATATAGGGAGAGCTTGTACTTTTTCCCTCTCATGGGCACCCCATGTATACTAGGATTGGAGCGGATGCAGACTGCCAAGGGCTCTATACACAAGGCGACAAGAGCAGGGGCGACAAAGGGCACCCCTGCCTCGTCCCACTCTTAATAGAAAATGTGGCAATGAGGAAGCATGGGGCAATTTGACTGAGGCCGACGGGGCCGTATACAAAGATTCAATCGCCCTAACAAAAGGACCTGTAAAGCCCATTTTTTTCAGGGTGGCTAGCATAAAGGGCCAACTGAGGTGGTCAAAGGCCTTCTCGGCATCCAGGCTAAGTATCAGGGACGAGGTCTTCCGTTTATTAATAATATCGATAATGTTGACAACTCGTCTAGTATTATCGCCGCATGTCTGTGCGGAATAAAGCCCGTTTGATCCCGGTGGATAAGAGAGGGAAGAAACCTGGACAACCTAGAGGCCCAAATTTTTGTGAAAATTTTTAAATCAGAATTTAGAAGGGCTATTGGTCTATAGCTCAAGCAGTCCAATGGGTCCTTGCCTGGTTTCGGTATCTCCGTTATATGAGAAGCCAACATTGAGGGGGGGATCGGCTTGCCTTTCAAAAAATCATTAAAAAGACTCAGGAGATGTGGGGAAATCTCTGATAGGAACGTCTTTTTGTATAAGTAGGGCAAGCCGTCCGGGCCAGGAGCCTTAGAAGAAGGCAATTGGGCAATAGTTTTTGCGAGTTCCTCCTCCGTAATGGGGTTATTGAGTTGCTCCAGGTTATCCGAATCAATCCTTGGGAGGGTCACCCGTGCCAGGTATGAATCTATGTTTGGCCTCAGTTATCTACCTAGAGGAGCTTGGGCACAGTGAACCGTTTGATATAATTGTGAAAAGTAGGTCTCAAAACAGGAGGCAATGTGGGAGGGGTCGTACCGCACCTTCTCGCTCTCATCTCTAACCGCCCCAGGAGAAGCGTTGATCTGCATATCGCTCAGTTTCTGGGCCAGCAGTGTGTCCGCCCTGTCACCTTTATAATAATATTGTTGACGGATACGCTGCATCCACCAGCTAACCTTCCTCAATTCCAGGGCCCTCAGCCTAGACCTGAGGGTGGTTAGTTCCCTCAATAGGCCCAAGGACGGTTTCGCTGTGTATTTTGCCTCTACAGACTTTATGGCCTGAGTCACAAGCGTCCGCTGTAAATTAGAGTCTCTCTTAAGGTGGGAACCCAGGGCTATACACTGTCCTCTAAATACAGTTTTATGGGCTTCCCAGAGCGTGGAAGTATGAGCCACAGTGCCTTCATTTTCACTAAAGAAGGATTTTAACGTTGTGGAAAGTGACAATTTAGAGTCTAGATGTTTTATTAGATAATCCTTTAGTCTCCAATGACAAACTCTCACTGATTTGGGGGAGAGGGTCACATCCAGTGTAATGGGAGCATGGTCAGACCAAGTGATTGGGTGTATCTCCGCAGAGATACTGTTCCTCAGAAGAGGAAGATTAGTGAAAAGGTGGTCAATTCGGGTATGAGTACCATGCAGGGGGGAATAAAAAGAATATTGTCTCCCACAAGGGTGGTGAATCCACCAGTTTTCATAAAGGTGATACTTCCTAAGCAATTGCCTAAACACTCTGGATTGTCTGGACACCTGTGCCAGGGGCTGGGAGTGGAGCAAAGTATGCCTGTCCCTAGTGGGAGAGAAAATCAAATTAAAGTCTCCCCCCACTATTAAATATGTATGGCTGAAATCTTGAAGGCGGGACAGTACCTTACTGATAAAGTGAGTTTGATTAGAGTTAGGGGCCTATAAATTACATAGTGTAATAGGGACTCCCTGCACTGCGCCATTCAAAATAATGTATCTCCCATCAGCATCTACAATAGAGCGCGACAGTGTAAATTTGAGGGAGTCCTTTAAGAGGACCGCCACTCCAGCTTTCTTCTTGCCCTGGGAGTTAGCAAGGTACGCCTGAGGATAAAGTCTGGAGGCAAAGTTAAATGAACCAGATGTGTCAAAATGAGTCTCCTGCAGATATACAATATCGGGAGCTAAGCGTTTAAACTCTCTCAGGGCCAATTTCCGCTTCGTGTTAGAGTTTAATCCCCTTACATTAAAAGATAATATCCTAGTAGCCATTAGGAGTAAGAGGGAACCAATATGCCACAGGTAAAATCACCCACTTATTAAAGTATCCTTCAGTAAACCCACAGGGCAACATCCAGAACCAGGTTCTGCTCCACAACATGTCACAAGCAAGAGAGGGGGGAAGGGGGAAGGAGTCACAAAACACCCCCATAACAACAACAAATAAAACCAGAAAGCAAGAAAAAAATGTAAACCAGTAGGTGGGAACTCGCCTATCGGCGAGCAGGGAGGAGTCAACATCCGCCGGTCCCCGCCACCTATAAGGTGGAAGCAGGGAACAAATTCGCATGGCAGATGAATGGATCCTCCCATAGGGACCATGGACCCAAAGGACCTGAGAATGCAGATCAATAAATCCCATCAACAACAAAATAATGTTGGCCAGCGTCGACCACCGTCAGTGTCAGGTCACTAGGAAGAGGTCGGGACCGCCCCAGGAAAAATTAGGGATAGTCCCGAGCCCCCCCCAGGGCCACGACATACCCAGGCATTACATCAGTAGAGCATGTATGCAATTATAGTAGGGCTATAAGGCAAGAAAGCTAGAACAACAGTTTCACATCAAGTAAACCATGAAGTAGTGTCAGAACAAATAGCAATGTAGACTAGCAATATAATGGGAAACCAATATGAGGAGAGCTGCTTGCTGTAGTGGACCAGGGTGCCTCAAGATGACCATGATCAGTATAAAAGTGTACACCGTATGGGTAAGGCCGTCTAAAAGAGCAACCAAGACAGCTCCATCAAAGCAAACAAAAATTATAGCTCAAGAAAGGCACTTTGCAAGACACTAGTCTAATGTCTCAATGACGTTGGTTAGGTGAACGGTCATTTGGAGATGTAGAGTCCCGATAATTGCTGGATCTTTTCTGGGAGACCACTGTCTGCCAGGGTGGGGAGCGGGGTCGCAAAGATTCCTCTCGTTCCCAACCCGGGAGTTTAGGGCGAGTTATCCCCAGGGCACTGCAGAAGGAGGACAAATCTTCCGGGGACCGTAGTGAGGCCGTTCTCCCTTCATGGCAGGCTAAGAGACTAAACGGAAATCCCCATCTATATGGAATACGTTGATCTCTGAGCAAAGTCAGCAGGGGTTGAAGTAAACAGCGTTGCTGTAGTGTATGCCAGGACAAATCCTGATAAAGCTGTAATGGAGCCCCATCGAATTCAAGATTGCACATATTTCTGGCAGTGGTCATGATTTCATCCTTCAGATCCGCATCTACTAGTTGGCAGATAACATCTCGCAGTCTGGCCGCAGTCTCAAGTTGTCTGGAGGTGCGGAAGGCCCTAGATAGTTGTACTTCCCGGGAGGTTGGGCGCCCCAGCACCCTGGTAAAAAAAGCTTGCAGGACCGGTTTAAGATCAGAGTCTCGAGTCGCCTCAGGGAGGCCCCGTACCCTAATATTATTCTGTCTAGATTTGTTGTCCAAATACTCAATCGAACGTTGAAGCTCTCTTATTTTCTGATCACTATCCCCTACTTTGCGTGAGAGCGTTGTAATATCCTCCTTGGCTAGTTGTACATTTTCATCCAGGTCATCTACTCTACCAGCCATGGAATGCAAGTCAGCACGCAGGGCCCCTATTTCAGCACGGCATGTTGCCTGAACTTCTGCTACTAATTTCTGGAAGTCATCCTTAGTAGGTATAGATTGTAAATATTGCTGCCATGGGGGATTAGGCAATCTTCCAACAGGCGATGGCCTCTCTCTCTCCTCATATGAGGGCCTGGCCAGGCCTTTAAGCCAGGTGTTTCCACCACCAAATCCCCACAAACAGCTGGGGAAGTACCCAAAGGGGGGGGACTTAAGGTGCTTGAGGGGGAACCCGGCACTTGGATATCCCCGATCCCCTCAACATATGTGGTCTGCTCGGACACGTGGGAACCCCTCCTGTGTGCAGTAGGCTCCCTGGCTCCCCTAAGTAATTACCGGGTGTCAGATAACTGGGTAATTACCCCGCTGGGGGAAGCTGCAGGGGAGCAAATTCCCCCATTGTAATCCGCAGGACTCACCAGCTACAGTGGAGGAGATTCTGGGCTGTGAAGAGATGAGGATGATAACTCCCTGTCATCTGCATAGCAATCCGCTGGCTGCAGCTCCGTGTCAGCTGGGTCCCGTTCTCTCTCTCCCCGCTGCCACGTGTGCGGGGATGGAGTCGGCGCCATCTTGGAAGCCAGAGAGGAGGCCGGCGAGGGATCCCTGATATAAGCCCGTATAGAGGGCTGAAGAGAGTGCTGTTGCAGCGCTGGGGTGGGGGGGAACTTCCCCACTCTCGCTCTGCGTTGCTTGCCCATAAATAAGCCTGCGTCTGCCCGGGATGCTGCGGATTGTGATCGGCGCCAGCGGAGGACACAGATCAGACGTCCATCCTGTTGGCTCTCCACCCAACTTTTATTGTTCAGCTGTTCCAGCAAAAGTATGACAGATTTGGCCTGCTAAATGTTTTTTTTAACTATAATGCACTACATGGCCAGCTAAGTTACTATGTCCAATAAAAGGGACTATGTTTAGTCCCCTGATTATAATCCATACATGAGGTCTGGGTGGCCAGGAAAGGAAGGGCAGCAATCTTGTCTTTGAAAATTGGGGAAGATACATTATAAAGTACTCTTGTTCCAATGCTGAGGGATAAGGACATCTTTCAACCCCTAGTGCTTGGAGAAGGAGGTGGGGATAATATGAAGTGACTTGGTGGACACCTGGGAGCTTCTTTTTTAATAAAAGAGTGACCACATATCCATTCACTCCAAGGTGAACCCACAAAGACTGAAAAATAAACACCAACATACCATAAAAAATATTTTTAATAAAGAAGAAAAACATAAACACACACAGAACTGGCATTTAAAATACCCTTTTTCAGTCCCAAGCAGCAAAATATTTAGGACATATTTAAGTATTACATGACATTATTGATGATGGGTTTACTTCTTGTGGCGTTACCAGGCTTTGTTTCTTTATTTTGCAAGAGAATGAATGGGTAAGGGATACTTATTTACCCCTTTACTCATTTACCTAGGCGAGGTAGATATGGGGTGGCCCAAACAAAGGAGGTTCCAAGATTCTACCATATTACCCTTATTTCCTTCTTGGGGAAACAGAAATGGCCTTTGTTCCTCTTCATCCTTTTCTATCCTATGTTAAAAGACATGTGGTCCCATATGGTATAGCAGGGGTCCCCAAACCCCGGTCACTAGTGGGCTGTGGCCCTGGACAAGTCCTCATTTATCACTTATAGTCCCTGGCACAGCCGCAGGAATCATAATGTCATTGTGGGAAAACCTGTAAAAAAAAAAATTTAGTTAAAAAAACACAAACTCTCAATAAATTATTTTAAAATTAATTTTCATTTTTTGTTAAACACATTTTTTTCCCCGAATTTTTACCCTTGAATCCTGTGTTTTTCGGTCGGGTCTATCCGAATTTAAACAGCCAAATTCGGGTCGAATATAAGGACAACTTGAATTCGAACACCAACACTATTGGGGACCACTGTGGTATTGGAAGGTGGAAAATGTTAGGGAAACAAATAATTATTTCTTTTTTTAACTGATCAATCAATTAATCAAAAAAAAAAAACTGCATAAAGATCTGAGGCATCCCTTAGCAAAAAAATGATTTGCATTTTTGTATTCCCCCCAACGATGCAAAGAAAATAAAAAATGCTAAAGGAAGAGGGGGGAGGGGTTAAAGTACATTCAGTCAGGCTTTACTGTTGATCATAGCTCTGTAAGAAAGATTTTGCCTATGTTGCTGTTCCAGACACAACCTTTGTATCAGACAGGAAGTGAAAAAAACTTTCCAACCACAAAATGTATAAAAGGTGTGTTTATGTGTGTATGTTTAGGTGTGCTAAAATAACTGAAATTACTGTTAGTTTTTTACTGTTTCAGATTTATGCTCAGTGGTTGTCTGGAACAACAGAGAACATAGTTTTTAATCATTATTTTATCCTATTGTTATCTCATTCTTTTAATATTACCTCTCTATTATCTTTTCTTGGATTTTCTGTATGTGTTGAAAACATTCTCCAATTACGGGCAACTATATAGGCACACTTTCATCCATCATTTACAGGAACCTGATGCTACTGCATCACACTATTAAAGAAGTGGCACAGCAGCACAAAACGATGCTGTGCTGATCATAAAGGGATGGGCTACAACAGTTTATAGAGATAGATGGATGAAGGAATGCAGAAAAAAAACTTTCCTTCGAATTCAGTGTTTGTAATGTGATAGATAGGGTCAGATAGATAGAGTCACATTGTAGTGGTTCAGAGAAATTAAAAATACTTTTAAAAAAGTGCAGAGAGTGTTTCTCAATGCTGCATTTTTTACTGTGTATTAATTGGGGACTTAAATAAAAGATGAAATAATTATAAAATATATAAATACAAGCCACATTTTCTTCTACTAACAATAAGGGAAATTGGGGAATGAAAAAGAAAATAAATGAAAAAAAAGCAATGTTCTCCTCACTCCCTTTTAGCTGGGCATGCTGCCCAACACTTTTCAGTAGGTACATGGCCGTCATGCTTAGGCAAAATTAATACACTACAATGATTAGACAAAACATGGCACATTTGGAATCTGTGTCCCATACAAAGGTCACTGCATAGTTGGAGCATAATAGAAAAACAGTGGTGTAAGGAGCTGAGGAATTTTGCTGATTCTTGGTTAATTATTTTTGTACTTTTGTTATGTTTTTTTAGATGATTGAATTATGTTGAAACTAGTTGTACTCTTCTTATCAGTAAACTAACGTCCGCTTTCCCCATTTTTGCCTTAAAACTCTCCCTTTTCTCTCACAGAACAGTCTCCCATGCCACAAATAATGTGTCACTCTCACTGGAATTGAACACTACATAGACCGAACCACCTGGATAAGCAATGGAAAGCAGTAGCTATCTGATATACCACAGCGCAAACACAGGGGGTCTGTTTTTTTTTACACAGGGCAGTGGCTGCTTACTAGGAATGTGTATCATATTTTGAAGCCTATAGAGAATGCAAACAGATAAACACACAGAATAATTACATAAAGAGAAGCATGCTTTTTGTTTTGTTTTTTCTTTTTTCTTACCGGCCTTATTTACTATCACTATGCTTTTTGCTCTGCAGATCAATTGTTTAATGGCTTTCTGTGCAGCATCTTCCTTATCCTTTGAGCTCTGCTGTACAGGCACTGTAAAATACCAAGCCAAATTAAAATAGTTACTCTTACTACTTACAAAAAAACCCACACATTTACCAATCATTAATAAATATAGAGCTGTATTCAATTAAGTATTTCATACTTGTGGTGCCTATTGTTTACTGTTATGTTTCACCTGCCATCTGGTGTGCGAGATTAAATTATACTGCAAAGAAAATAAAACCTTATCTGTAACATCTGTCTGGAGGTTTTGGTAGATCATAGACTTACTAATAGCATGCAATGCCTAGTACTTTTTTGTATTAAAAGAGAAATAGACTGCAGAGATCGAGGCATAATCTTGCCCCTGTACAAAGCATTAGTCAGACCTTATCTGTAATATGCAGTCCACTGTTCGGCACCAGTTCACAAAAAGTATATTGCGGAATTAGAGAATGGAGGAGCTCAGCTATAAGGAGAAATTAGCTGAACTGAATCTATTCACCCTTGAGGAGAGACATTTAAGGGGGATATGATCACTACCATATATAAATTTAAAAATGGTCCATATAGAGAACTCTTTTCCAAATTATTCACTTTAAAGTCATCACAAAGGACAAGGGTGGGCACGCTTTGTGTCTGAAAGAAAATACATTTATTCTCTAGATAAGGAAAGGATTCTTTACAGTAAGGTCTGTGAAATTGTGGAAAAGGCTCTTTCAGGAAGCAGTTTCAGCAATTACTATAGATTGCTTTAAGAAAAATATCCCACAACATTCTTCATAATTGATAATTCAATTAAATAAACTGCCACATCTCAAAAAACACAACAAAGACCATCAAAACTTTTGGGGTACTTTAAGGCAGTAGACAGCAATCAAAAATGGTACATTAAGATGTATAGTAAAATATAGTTTTTTTTATTTTCATTTAAATACATAAAATTAAAAACACAGGAATCAAATCCCGGCTTATCATATGTACTAGTTAGTTACAGATTATTAGATCAAATCTCTGGATGATTTAGATCTCTAAGCGTTTCGCGGCCACACAGTCCGTTAAATCAGGAGGTCCAGAGAACCCTCCATCTTTAATTACGTTTGCCTTTATAATTCACTATCTCTTGCATGCTGAGATAAGCTAAGGTTGTTCCCCCAAGCAATGGCTCCAACACAGAAACGAGGAGGGCTCCCAAACAATTATCAAAATTAGTGTAACACTATTAACAATCAATGATTCCAGTAATTTAGCTTTAAAATCATAGTATCCAACCACAGCATTCAGAGGAAAGCACACATTCTCTTTATCAAGCTACATTCATTAGTGTATACAGGGCAACCGCACCAGCCCTAGTCCATTACTGTATGTGGATACCATGTTAATCTGTAACTAGCTAATACATACAATAACCGATAATTTGATTCCTATGTTTTTAAGTTTATGTATTTTAATGTGAAAATAAAAAACTTATATTTTACTATACATCTCAAAGCAGCATTGTAGATTGTTGCCTACTGCCTCAAAAGTCCCCAATAAGTTTTGATGGTCTTTGCTTTAAGAAAAAGCTTGATGCTTTTCTAGAGGCACATATTTTTACTGGTATTTAAGTTTTAAAGTCAACAAAGACTGTTGATCCAAAGAACATCCCATTGCCTCATGGGATCAGGAAATAATTATTTGTCCCCTGGTAGAGCAGGAGTTTTTTTGCATTCCTCTGGATCAACTATGTCTATAGGGTTTTTAGTCACCTGATAGAGCAAGAGTTTTTTTTGGAATTCCTTTGGATCAACTACCAGTATGTCTATAGGGTTTTTTTTTTATCTGGAATATGTTCATTTCCCTAGTGGTTGAACTTCCACTTTCAACATAAATATGTAACTATGTACTAACTGTAAATAAGGATGGACAATGGATTTTGTGAAGTTGATTTCAATGAAAATTTTATTTGCCAAATTGTACAAGTTAACGGCCCATACGCATGTAATTATCAACCATGTTATTGTAGGGGTGGGGTCATTGTTACCTGTGGGAACATGGTACACAATTGAAAAATGTGTCTTTTTTCCAGTAATCAAAATTACAGTATTGTTTAGAAAATACATTTTAGACACTACTAAAAAAACTTGAAAACCTGGGGATCATGGATTTTTTATATAAATATAAATAGCAATAATAAGCTTTGTTTCCCTCTATTCTTTATCAATCCCATTCCCTTCTCTATTTCCATCTATTTTTACGTTGTATAACTAACCCACTTGCAAACTGTGAAAACCACTCACTATTAAGCAAACAATACTTTTAGTTAGAATGGATAGCTAAAAATGAATTATAACTTTTTTTTTCTACGGTATATTTCAAAGATTTTATTGAAAATTTTCAGAAGTGAATTACTTATGTTGCTATAATTATTACATTAATTATAGCAATGTCAGTGTGCAGAAAATTTAATCAATAAAAAATCAAAATATATTAAAAAAAGATAGTATGTAAAAAATAAAAGTAAGTACCTCACATGGGTACCACTTAAAGGTGGGGGGGGGACAAGAACAGGGAAAGTTTAAGGACTAAAAAATAGTAAAGAGGTTCTCACTGAAAAAATGATATTGAGTAGAGATGAGCGATTTTCTAAAAATTCGATTCGGCCGTTTTTTAAAAAAAAAAAAATTGCTCTGCCTCTGATCCGTCAGAACAATAACTCACAAAAAACGGATCCTGTCTGTGGAATTTGTGCTTTCACTCGGTCAGCATTTGCTAAATAATCCATCAGTATTGCTAATGCCAAAAAAACAGGAGTGGATCCAAAACAGATGACACGTGAATGGAATATTTGCATGTCTTCTGTGTTTTGTACCCACTCCTGCTTTTGGCTACCAAATCATAGGCCAATTTTGATGGCACCATACAGGCCTTACAGCAGACAGGATCTGCTGTGTGTCTCTTCTTTCTTTCCTTCTGTCAGATCAGAAGAAGGGTCAAATAAATAGTGACGTCATCCAGGCCAAAAAGGCAAAATAGTGGCCTAGTCATGGAGTGGGGAGGGTGGGAGAACAGTTTGAGAAGTCCACTGAGTGGCACAATGACATAGTGGTGAGATAGAAGCAGCATGAGGAGACCATAAAGTGGCCCAATGACAGAGTCTGGAGGTGGCGGCAGCATCAGGAGGCCACAGAATGGCACAAAGACAGTGTGGGGTGACAGCACCATCAGGAGGCCACAGAGTGACACAATGACAGAGTCTGGAGGTGGTGGCAGCAGCAGCATCAGGAGGAGGCCACAGAGTGGCACAATGACAGAGTCTGGAGTTGGCGACAGCATTAGGAGGCTACAGAGTGGCACAATGACATAGTGTGGAGGTGGCGGCAGCGGCAGAACCACCTGCTGGTTCAGGTTCTGCTCTATGTCTAGCTGCTGGTGATTGGTTTCTTCACTATGAGGGTGAAGAAAGCTGCTCATCAGCGACTCTAGACTCAGGCTGCTGCTCATGGAGCTGGTACTGCTACTGCCACCACACCCCTCCCCAGCAGCCATGGCAGTGGAACGTGAGTGCAGAGAGCCCCCCCCGGTCAGACCTGCTAGAGGATGGAAGAT
This sequence comes from Pyxicephalus adspersus, assembly GCF_032062135.1. Taxonomy (NCBI): domain Eukaryota; kingdom Metazoa; phylum Chordata; class Amphibia; order Anura; family Pyxicephalidae; genus Pyxicephalus; species Pyxicephalus adspersus. The sequence goes on from NC_092869.1 coordinate 18,815,041, forward strand.
GGCGCAGATAGGCAGCGGCAAACTGACTACATATGATGTCTCTGTAGTAGTTCAGTTTGTCCTCCCTCTCAGCGGGTGTAAAAAAGGCACCCATTTTGGACCGGTAGCGAAGGTCCAACAAGGTGGAGAGCCAGAAGTCATCCCTCTGCCGAATGGTGAGAATTCGGCTGTCACTACGCAGGCAAGTGAGCATGCAGCGGGCCATTTGTGCAAGTGACTTGGGGGGACTGCCTGCCTCCATTTCCACTGCATACTGCCACGGTGTGTCTGGGTCCTCTGCTTCATCTTCCTCATCTCCCTCTTGCTCCTCTGGCTGCTCCTGCTCCTCCTCTCCTGTCACCTGAGTAGAAAAACCACCCATTTCACTATACATTGCCTGTGCTTCAAGGTCCTCCTCCTCCAGTTCAGATCCCACAGGGCCATGAGATCTAGGCGCCACGTTTCCAGTTCCCTGACCAGCCAGATTTACCAGCATCTGTTCCAGGACATGAAGCAGTGGAGTGACATTTTTCATCCCGTAGTCCTGGTGACTGACAATTAACGTTGCCTCCTCAAAGGGCCTGAGCAAACGGCAGATGTCACGCATGAACTGCCACTGGCTGACATCGAAGTTACACATGGGAGTACTCCTATCCGCTTGGATAATCAAGAAATCGTTGATGGCCTTTCTCTGTTCGCGTAGTCGGTGCATCATATGGAGGGTGGAATTCCAACAGGTAGAAAAGTCGCATAACAGCCTATGCTGTGGGAAGCCGTTCTGCCGCTGAAGCTCAAGCAGGCTGTGCTTTGCGGTGCACAAGTGGCTGAAGTGCATGCAAAGTTTCCTGGCCATTTTTATGATGTCTTGCAGATGGGTGGAAGTCTTCAGGAACCGCTTGACAACCAGATTGAACACGTGTGCCATGCAGGGCGCATGGCTCAGCCTTTCTTTGACGCAGTGCAGACACCATGTTCTTCCCGTTGTCGGTCACCATGGTTCCGATTTTTAGTCGTCGCAGAGAAAGCCAGGATTCGATTTCTTGATGAATCACATGGAACAGTTCCTCCCCTGTGTGACTCTGTTCGGGCAGGCAAACCAGCTGCAGAACAGTGTGACACCGCCATGCCCTGCACATGTGGTATGCTGCAGGGGCACTGTGAATTGTCCCTGCAGTGGAGGCTGATGACACGGTGGAGGATTAGGAGGCAAAGGCAGACGTTGTCGCAGGACCAGTGGCGTGAGAAAGTGGAAGAGGAAGCGGTGTCACCTGGCCATGTTGCTGGAGTGGATGTGCAGGAACCACATTGACCCAGTAGGCCGTAAAAGACATGTATTGTCCTTGACTGTAGTTGCAGCTCCACACGTCGGCGCTGCCGTGCAATTTAGCAGACACCGACAGGCTCAAGGACTGGCCCACCTTCTGTTCTACTATTTGTGCAGGGCTGGTACTGCCTTTTTCTCAAAGAAATGACGGCTTGGGACTCTCCACCTCAGCTCGGCACAAGCCATCAGTTCTCTGAAAGATGCAAAGTCCACCACTTGGAAAGGGAGGGACTGCAACACCAGCAACATGGACAGGAGCGCATTCAGCTTCTGCGCCGTTGGATGAGTACACGCATACTGTTGTCTCTTGGCATTCGCTTCGGTGATCGATAGCTGACGGAATGACTGACGAGGAGTAGGAGGAAGAGAAGCAGGAGCATCTGGACCAGCAGAAGATGAAAATGACATACAGCTCCCTTTGGCTGAGGTGGTGGAGCCTTGACTGTCTGAAACCCAGTGCGTGCCACTGGGTGATGCAGCGGTTGCTGCAGCAGGCTGGACCACCTCATCGGAGCCACGATTCTCCCAGGCCACTTTATGGTGACGCTGCATATGTTGACGAAGGGCCGTGGTGCCAAAATTGGCACCCTGGCCACACTTCACCTTCTGCCACATATTCTACATAAGGCCATGTTAACCTCCTCCTGACCGCTCACAACACCACCTCCCACGCCACTCTCCTCATCACTACTTGCCCGCCTAGCGAAGGAAGCGGCAGATGTCTCCTCCAGATCTTGGCTGGGCAGTAGCTGCTGACTGTCCTCTACTAGCTCATCCTCGCTGTATAGTGGAGCTGAGCCCATAGCATACAATACTTCTGTGGCTGAGGGAACAGCAAAGGATAGAGGCAGGTTAAGGACAGGTGAGGGCATAGGGCCTGCTCCCGGGCCATTGCAACTAAGGGTTGTGTCTGACGAACCCACGACTGTTGGCTGGGGGTGTCTGATGTCACTTGGGATGAAGTGGATGACCGAGTTAACCAATCAAGAACCGCAGCAGTGAAGTGCGTATATATTTTTCTTTCTGTATGGAAATAGGCCACTAAACGCTTTCACCACAAATAACTGCAACAGTGAAGTGCGTATA
>NC_092869.1:18818190-18858132 GCF_032062135.1 Pyxicephalus adspersus
CTGCAACAGTGAAGTACAAATATATTTTTCTTTTTGTACTGAAAGCGGCCACTAAACGCTTTCACCACAAATAACTGCAGAAGTGAACTGAGAATTTTTTTTTTTTTGTACTGAAATAGGCCACTAAACGCTTTCACCACAAATAACTGCAGAAGGGAACTGAGAATATATTTTTCTTTCTGTACTGAAATAGGCCACTAAACACTTTCACCACAAAATAACTGCACCAGTGAAGTGCGTATATATTTTTCTTTTTGTACGGAAATAGGCCACTAAACGCTTTCACCATAAATAACTGCAGAAGTGAACTGAGAATATTTTTTTTTGGACTGAAATAACGCTTTCCCCACAAATAACTTCAACAGTGAAGTGCGTTTTTTTTTTCTTTTTGTACAGAAATAAGCCACTAAAAGTTTTCACCACAAATAACTGCAACAGTGAAGAGCGTATATATTTTTTTTTGTTGTACTGAAATAGGCCACTAAACGCTTTCACCACAAATAACTGCAACAGTGAACTGAGAATATATTTTTCTTTTTGTACTGAAATAGGCCACTACTTTCACCACAAATAACTGCAACAGTGAAGTGCGTATATATTTTTCTTTTTGTACGGAAATAGGCCAATAAACGCTTTCACCACAAATAACTGCAACGGTGAACTGAGAATATATTTTTCAATTTGTACTCAAATACGTCACTAAACGCTTTCACCACAAATAACTGGAACAGCGAAGTGCGTATATTCTTTTCTTTTTGTAATGAAATAGGCCACTAAACACTTTCACCACAAATAACTGCAACAGTGAAAAGCGTATATATTTTTCTTTTTGTACTGGAATAGGCCACAAAACGCTTTCACCATGAATAACTGCAGAAGTAAACTGAGAATATATTTTTATTTTGTACTGAAAAAGGCCACTAAACGCTTTCACCACAAATAACTGCAACAGTAAAGTGCGTATATATTTTTATTTTTGTTCGGAAATAGGCCACTAATCCCTTTCACCACAGATAACCGCAGAAGTGAACTGAGAATATATTTTTCTTTTTGTACTTAAATAGGCCATCAAACTCTTTCACCACAAATAACTGCAACAGTAAAGTGCATATATATTTTTCTTTTTTTACTGAAATAGGCCACTAAACGCTTTCACCACATATAACTGCAACAGTGAAGTGCGTATATATTTTTCTTTTTGTATTGAAATAGGCCTCTAAACACTTTCACCACAAATAACTGCAACATTGAAGTGCGTATATTCTTTTCTTTTTGTACTGAAATAGGTCACATAACGATTTCACCACGAATAACTGCAGAACTAAACTGAGAATATATATTTTGTTTGTACTGAAATAGGCCACTAAACGCTTTCCCCACATATAACTGCAGACGTGAAGTGAGAAAATATTTTTCTTTCTGTACTGAAATAGGCCACTAAACGCTTTCACTACATATAACTGCAACAGTGAAGTTCGTATATATTTTTCTTTTTGTACGGAAATAGGCCACTAAACACTTTCACCACAAATAACTGCAGCAGTGAAGTGCGTATATATTTTTCTTTCGGTACTGAAATAGGCCACTAAAAGCTTTCACCACAAATAACTGCAACAGTGAAGTGCATATATATTTTTCTTTTTTTACAGAAATAGGCCACTAAACTCTTTCACCACAAATAACTGCAGAAGTTAAATGAGAATATATTTTTCTTTTTTTACTGAAATAGGACACTAAACGCTTTCACCATGAATAACTGCAACAGTTAAGTGCGTATATATATGTTTTTTTGTACTGAAATCGGCCACTAAACACTTTCGCCACAAATAAATGCAACAGTGAACTGAGAATATATTTTTCTTTTTGTACTGAATTAGGCCACTAAACACTTTCACCACAAATAACTGCAACAGTGAACTGCGTATATATTTTTCTTTTTGTACTGAAATAGGCCACTAAACACTTTTACCACATATAACTGCAGAATTGAAATGCGTATATATTTTTCTTTTTCCACAGATATAAGCCACTAAAGGCTTTTCAACATAGCACTTGCACCCCAACAACAAGAACAAATTGCTGGAATGACAGAGCTGTATAATGGCTATTTGGATCATTCCCTGCTCTTGTAAATCGCTTTTCTAGCACTATCCATAGCACCTTCTGACGTCTCTCCTTGCACTAAGATGCTGTGAAATGATTCTTCCCTATCCTTTCCCTGTACTTTTAAATCGTTTTTTAAGTTTTTTTTCTCACAATGAGGTTTTTGCTGCCACTCTCCTTAGCACCTGCAGACGTCTCTCCCTGCACTCAGAGTGCTGTAAAATGTCCTATTTCAAGATGGCTGAGGCTATTTATAGGGCTGTGACATCACAGGGCTGGCTGGCTGCTGATTGGCTGCATGCATGGCATTATGGGTCATCTCGGCTTCCCAGAGTTCCTGGCCCCATGTCCTCACACATGTAGCTGCCATTTTAGGAAAAATTGCGATTCGTTACCACGAAGCGCAATGAAATTCCCATTCGTTGCGAATCAAATTTTTCCTGAAATTCGGATTGAATTCCACTTCCTCAGCTTCGATTCGCTCATCTCTAGTATTTAGTGTAGGGTATCCACAGGTCCCAAGTTTTATAAAATTTGTCTATGTTGTTTTGCAAAGTACAGGTTAATTTATCATTTGTCATGATCCAATTTATTTTGTGTTTAGTAAAATCAAGTGGAATGGTTGATGCCTTCCAATAGCAAGCAATCGTGATGTGAGCTGCTAAGAAAATATATTTAACTAATCTGCAGTGAGGTTTAGGTACTAAATATGGTAATTTAGAGAACAAAGCACTCTCTGCTTTTTTTGGAATGTTGATTTGTGTAACGGTAAATAGCAGGTTAAATACGAATCCAGAACCTTTGGACTTTAGGACAAGTCTACCAACCATGAAACATGGTGCCCACCAGTCTGCAGCCTCTATAACTCAGGAGGAGAAATAGTAGGATTCAATTTGGTAATCCGGATGGGCAACATATACCATCTCAACAAGACTTTTTAGTTAGCTTCTATAAGGGAGGTGTTTAAAGAAATTGATGACATAGAGGAAGCCAAAGCTTGCCAATCTTGAACCCTGACTCTTTTGTCAGATCTGCACCCCATTGAGACATACAAAACAATCTTTTGTCATCGGGAAAAAGAGCTGCGTAAACCACTGAAATTCTCCTCCATGATGGAACGGAATGATTTTAGGTCTTTAAGTTTAGAGAGGATAATTGATCTGATTTGGCAATAATGAAACATTTCAGTGTGTGGGAGGGAAAATTTATTCTGTAAGTGGGAGCTACTAATGATATTTTTACCATCCAAAAAATCGTCTATACAAAAAAATCCCTTATTATGCCACCATATCTCATGCCCCTGTTCGCATCCAGGAGGAAAATCTGGGTTTTGCCATAGCAGAGTCAAATGAGTGAGTTGGGAATAAAAAACCATCCCACACAAAAAAGGCATAGAAAGGGAGGGAGAATTGCGAGGCGTTTTTTATTCGAAATCCACATGAATGCTTTAGTTGGAATAGTTGGGCAACACAAAGCCTCCAAATCAGTCTAGTGGGGTCTAGATTTCAAGAGAGTACAAGGCCCAGGGCTGCTTTTTGGGCCCCTCTATGATATAGTACAAGATTGGGAACCCCTAGGCCACCTAACGTTTTGGGAGTATAAAGCGTAGTCGCATTTATTCTATGTTGTTTACCATTCCAAATAAATTTGAGTAACTTATTTTGTATATTGCGGAGAATCACTTTGGGAATTGCAAATGGCAGGGTGCAAAATAAATATAACAATCTGGGCAAAATATTAATTTTAATTGTTGCTTTTCTACCAAACTATGACGGAGGAGAGGATTGCCATCTCTGTAGATCATGAACTAAGGTATGAAACAAGCCACATTTATGTTCTGTGGAACATGTTCTGTGGAACCACAATGAATACTTTAATGGCCTTAAGCTGTATGCCTATAGCCAGGGGTAACAGAAGCCAGGGTAACCGAAATAGCCAGGGTAACAGAAATAAGGGGCAACCCTGTCTAGTTCCAAGTCGGATATCCAACCAGAGTGAGAAGAAACCTCTATAAGAAATTCTAGCTGTGGGTGTGGAGTATAGGGACGCCTATATATATCAGCTGCATAAAGGCTGGACCAAAACCCATTCACTGTAATAAAGACATCGTGTAAGCCGATGACAGACTATCAAAGGCCTTATGAAGATCCAACGAGAGTAACATAGCTTCTCGTTTGGCACCACCATCCCAGTTCCCATGCACTGCCGAATTCAGATCAATGCTTCTCCTAGTTTGACCCGGGGCCTGACGGTTATGGGAGCTAAGACCTCCCTATAAGTTTTATATTATAACAATCTTACAGTAAAGGATTGATCCCACAGTGACTGTTTACAAGTACCATTTAGGTAGTTGCTGAGCCAGTTAATTCTTAACAAAAAGAGATGGAGGAAAGAGTGTCTCTTTATGGCAAGATTACATTTTTAAAATGTTTTAAAATCCTTTATTGTAATCAATATTATACATATTATTATGCACTAAACATATTCCATAGTACAAAAATGAAGTTTTTTAAAAAATCTATTGAGTTTTATAAAGATAATAATTGTATTATTATTTCTCACAAACTTGGAACTTAGTGTGCTGGGTCTCTCACCCAACGCTTTTCACCCTCGTGGTCTTCTTCAGGGGATATTGAGACCCTAGAGATTACAGTGGTAAATACATATGGATATACAAATATATATCCAATATGTGAACTTGGTCAAAATAAAGACTTAGTATTTTGTGAGTTGACTTAGTTGCAATATTGACCTTTGGGGAAACAATATAAGGTATGTTCTCTATGTGTTCCAAATGGGAAAAAACAAAAAGTGGCTAATTTGGAGGCTCTTGTTTGGAGGCTCTGTTTGTAACAAAGGTGGTAAATACATATCATTTGGATAGGAATATTTCGAAAACATATTACATAATAAAAAGTTGTAATAAATTGTTCATACTTAAGTAGTGTCTAAATAGAAGGTATATTACTTTATTTCAATTGCTTGAAGAATTTGGGGTTATTCCATGGCAGAAGTATTCTAAGAATAATATCTAGGGATAACATAGATATCCAAAAGATTAGAAATCGACCCTAATGCCTAATTTAACTTGGATTAATTGAAATCAAAATGAATTACTGTGTGAGCGTTTTAAAAGTTTTAAAATTTTCAACCAGGTCGCGCATGTTCAATATTAAATTTTTTTTTCAAACGTCCATGCCTAGTAAGGAAATTGGTGTTAGTGATTTAAATATTCAACACCTGCCTTTTAAGGGATGGAATAATGCTTCAAACCTCTCCCATAGTGCCTTTAATGATAAGTACAGCCCAGGGAGCGTGGGAACCTGGACAGTCACAGCTGAACTCATATGACCTCTCAATGGAGATTCTCTATTGAGAGGTCATATGAGTTTAGTAGTACGCCTGCGGTAACAGCTGATTGGAGGCACGTGCCTCCAATCAGCTGTGACCGCAGGTTCCCACGATCCAGGTTCCCATGCTCCCTGGGCTGTACTTATCATTGATAACTTAAAAAATTTGCTCGCTCATCTCTAGTCAAGATGTTCCAATGTTTCTTAAGAACATTAGAGATCACCTTGTGTTGGTTGTTAAGTTTGGTGATCAACCTGACCTGTGTCTCCATTGTTTCGGTTTTAGTTTGAGTAATCAGTAGTTTGCGATTCTGTAAGTTTCTTTTTTGATATGCCTTTTTTATGAGGTTTCTGCTGTAGCCTCTTGCAAGTAACCTTTTTCGTAGCCCTTTAGCTTCTAGTTCAAAGTCTTCATCTGTTGCACAGTTACGCTTTAGCCTGATATATTGGCTGAAGGACATGCTTCTTTTTAAAGGGCCTGGGTGTGCGCTGGAGGAGTGTAGGATGGTGTTCCCCGCAGTTTCTTTTCTGAAAAGGGTTGTGTTAATGGTTCCGTTATCCATAATACTCAAATACGTGTCTAAAAATGGTACCTTAGTTGTGCTGAAAGACATGGTGAATTTTAAATTATATACATTGGTTTGTAGTTCACGAAAGAACTTGTTAAGGAGGGTTTTCGATCCTGTCCAAATTAAGAGGATATCATCAATATATCTTCTCCATATTTTTATATGGAGAGGACATTATCTGTTCAGGGGGTTGGAGGAAAGTTGTTTCTTCCATTCTCCTAGGTAAATGTTTGTGCATGGGCACGCACACAATGTACCCATTGCAACCCCCTGTGTTTGCAAATAGTAGGTATCTTTGAACGTGAATATGTTTTTTGTTAGGATGTATTGTAACAAAGCATTAATAAACTTGTTAAAGGCGTTATTTAATAGATAATGTTCTTTGAAATATTTGTGAATGATAGTAATACCCTTGTAATGGGGAATGCAGCAGTATAAGGATTCTACATTGATGGTTACCAGATACGAGTTGGGAGGAATTTGTAGTTCAGATGTAAATTTCAGTAAATCTTTTGTATCCTTCAAATATGAAGGAAGCTTTATGACAGTCAGTCTCAAATATGAGTCCACTAATTCACTAGAATGGGATTATATGGCTCCTTTGCCTGAGATAATTGGGCAGCCTGAAGGATTTTCTGGATTTTTATTGATTTTTGGCAGTGTGTAGAATGTTGGGATAACTGGGTGTTTAGTATAGAGGTAATCCTTCATGTTTTGGTCTATCGTTCCTGCCTGTTAGGCGGACATAATGATGGAATAATACTGATTATAGAAGGATTCAATAATGTTACCAGGTATTTCCCTGTACCAATCCGAGTTTTGATGAGTTTTGTAACAAGTTTTTTCGTAATGGTCAGTATAGAGAACAACAATGTTGCCTCCCTTATCTGATGGTTTTATTATATTTTTGTTCGGCTTTAGATCTAGAAAGGCCTTTCTGAAACTCAGATTTAAATTGTCTTCAACTTTCAGGGTATGGTTCTCTATGTTTTCAATCCCCTGAGTTACTATATTCATAAAAGTTTGTATATCGGGGTAGGAGGATTTTTGGGGAAAAAAGTGGACTTAGAACATCTTATGGGTAATTGGGAAGCAGATAGACTTGGATCTTCTGATGTTGGCATCCGATATTCAGATTCAACTTCTTAATTTTCCTCAAGTAGTTGTTGGAGGGTTTTGAGGTTTTTTAAAATCCTGGATATTAAAATTACTGTATTTGTGCACGTCGGGCAGCTTGGGCGACGTGCGTATGAGTCATCTGAAAGGAGGACATCCTATAGGAGTCCACCCATCAGATGACGTGGAAGCCAGGGGAAAGGGGAGGGGGGAGGAAGGGAGGGGGAGAAATAGAGAATCCCGGGCAGGTCCTCCGGTTCAGTGCCACAACTCCGTGCAGAAGAAAAAACTGTGAGCCGTGGAGATGATACAGCCACTAGGTGTGTAAAACCTGTCATTATATTGCTACCTTCTTTGAGAAACAGCATAGAGCCATCATTGGGGAGCATGCATTTATACATACCATTACTGCAAATAAGCTGCGGGGGATCAACAACACTTAGGTGCAACAAAAGCAAAAAGAGGAAGATAAAACATTTTATTTTAATGCATGTACTATATTTATATATGTACTATATATGTACTATGCTATGTTATATATGGATTACCAGTGGGTCCAGAAAATGTGTTGTTTCAATCTTCAATCAAATTTAGATTGCAGCTGGTCACACACCAGCAGTTCTTGGAGGTCCAGGAAGCCTGGGAAAAAATTGTTCAGGGTGAAGAGCTTTGGCTGGGGAAGGTTTGTTTGCTAGCATTGAAGATAGTAAAGACATCAAAATTCTAATAGACCTCATATATCCCATTAAAGAATACCTGTAGCCCCTCTTTCCAATGTTTTTGCCAGGCCCCTTGTGATAGTTAATAAAACATGTTAATAAAATAAAATGTAATAAAAAGTACTCTGTCTGCCCTTAACAGAGTACTTTTTCCAACTCATATTGTCATGCATAACATAATGCACTATTATTGAGGCCTAACACTAAACCTAAAGTGGTAAAGTTTTTAAATACGTAACCCATGGACAATTTTGATTATAGTTTTCCAACATTTTGCAACAATTTTAGGACTTTAAGGTAAAAAGTAACTATCTTTTTACTCAACATAATCTCATCTGTAAACTCCATCTAAATATAAATCCCATTGTGTTTGTATGCACTAAAATTAAATGTTTGTAAGACATACATGTTTGAAAAGCAGGTATGCATTGCAGCGGCCATTATTCTATTCAGAAAATATATAACGGAGGCCTGAGTCACTGAATATGACAGCCACCTTGGTACAACAGCCTAAAGATAACCTTCACTATAATTGAAAGATGAAATTATTTCCCTAGAGGTTGAACTTGATGGACTTTCTTTTTTGGACTGTCTTGTTTCAACCTAACCTACTATGTAACTAGGTGACTGAATTTAAATATTTAAGTATTCATCTAACGGCAACCTACCAAACACAAGAGGTTGATTCTCTTCTGGGTAAGTGGAAATCGCTTCCGATTTCTTTCTTTGGCCACATTGCTCTCATCAAGATGTCCATTTTGCCTAAATTCTTATACCTATTCTTCACCTATTCTTCGTCAGTGAAAGTTCCACTAAAAATGCCTAGAAGCTTGCTAGCAAAACTTGCTAGACCAAACTCAATTTTATATGAGATTATAAGAAACATCAACTCTCCAAATTTGTATTGTGCTCCTTATGTACTGATAGAGGCCTTGGGACATCAAATACTATTATGCCACACACTTGAGATTCTTAGTCCTCTTAGGCCACTTACTTCAATCACTGGACAGAGCTGGAGAAACTATGGCTGGCTCCTATCCACCTGAACTCTATGCTCTAATCCGCCTCATATAGGGCCCCAGAGAATTCCCTTCTGGCACCAATGTGGAAAATTATTTGGAAACAAGCTTAGAAAAGCTGCACAATCTTTGAAGAAAACACTTACGAAATACTAATGCACTGGTACCTCATACCTGAGGCTCGTCAGAAGATATTTCCTACCACCAGTAATCTTTGCTGGAGGTGTGGTCTGGAAATAGACACTCTGCATCATATTTTGTGGTCCTGTCCACGCATGGTCCCATATTGGCAAATGGTGAAGGATTTTTTTTACATATATATTTTTGATAGGCCAATTTACTTAGATATATTAATTTACTTACTGGGGCTTCCAATCCTGATCTGCCTAATGCTTAATATCCTAACAGCAGTCAGATGTCTAATTTTTAAATATTGGAACTCAGAGTTTCTACCTACTAGAACGGCACTCCTTAATCGTATTAATGATGTGCAATCGATGGAACACCTCACGTCAAGGTTACACGATAGGCTCAATAAATTTGATATAATCGGGGCACCCTGGGAGGCCTATCTTTTAGCTCACCCCGGGACTTAGGACAGGTAACAACTCTGGGGTAACCTTCCATTTTGTGAATGTTGATATCTTAAGGAACAGCCCCTCCAATTGACCTTAGTTCCATCCCATTTCATCTCTTCCACCCTCCTCGCCCCCTTAATATCCTCAAAATATCTTTTGCTATTACCTGATCAATGTCCACATTACGGACATATGGGTTTGAATTAATCCTTCATTAAGTTATGTTCAAGGTCCATCTGAGGCTATACATGCCATTCAATGTTGAGACCGATGTCAGTGATGGATCATTCAGTATTTAGATACCACCATATACTTCTATTAAAAGTTGATAATATGCATATACAGTATTACTTCGCCGTTTTCCTTATGTACTAATCATTGTTTGGTTGCATAGTTTTCTATGAACATGCAAACATTGCAAACATGCAAACATTGCATCTATTTCTAAGAACATCCACAATGATATGACTGTGACCACTTTGCCGTATGTACCGCCAGATTGTTTTTATCCTTTTTACTACTCTTTTTTTCTCTCCTCTTTTATTTTTTCGGTTACACTTACTTCGGTTACTCTTACTCTACAGACTGTTGTATTGTTGTTTTTTTTTTTTTTGTATTTGTATTTTATTCATGTATAAAATCTATAAAAATGTATATATATATATATATATATATATATATATATATATATATATACAGTTAGGTCCATAAATATTTGGACAGATACTACTTTTTTCTAATTTTGGTTCTGTACATTACTACAATTTTTTTAAATGAAACAACTCAAAAGCAGTTGAACTGCAGACTTTCAGCTTTAATTCAGTGGGTTGAACAAAAGGATTGCAAAAATATGTGAGGAATTAAAGTTTTTTTTTACACAATCACTTCATTTCAGGGGCTCAAAAGTAATTGGACAATCGACTTAAAGGGTATTTCATGGGCTGGTGTGGGCAATTCCTTCATTATGTCATTATCAATTAACCACCTGCGCGTTACACTAATGTCTAGATTTCTGTACCAAAAGCAGTACACTGTTTTTCATGAAATTTTTTTTTTAAATTGTAGACCTGTAACTTACAGAAATATGTCCGAACAAGGGTCTAGTATATATATATTATATAAAGATTTCTTTGTACTGGACTCAATACAGCTTTTTTTGTATTGAGTTCAATACAAAGTGATTTGAATTTCCCTCCCCGCCTCCCGCACCGACGCATGCAGCGACGTCACCGGGAAACCCCGGACATCGTCACTGCACTCGCTGGAAGAAGACTGAAGAGAAAGGACGTGTCCGGAGGAGCTGCGGGGACCGGGTGAGTATATTCTTACAATTGTAATCCGATTGTCATACAATGTATGACAATCGGATTGCAATACAACCACCTTACAAAAGTTCGGGTTTAACGCTTTTTGCAAGTGTTATTACCCCGAACCAAGGTCGGGTTTACCGGCCGGGTGGTTAAGCAAATAAAAGGCCTGGAGTTGATTTAAGGGGGGGCAGGGGGTGCCTGTATGTGGAAGATTTGCAGACAACATGCGGTCAAAGGAGCTCTCCATGCAGATGAAACAAGCCATCCTTAAGCAGCAAAAACAGAAAAAAACATCAGAGAAATTGCTACATTATTAAGAGTGTCAAAATCTACAGTTTGGTACATCATGAGAAAGAAACAAAGCACTGGTGAACTCAGCAACGCCAAAAGACCTGGAAGTTCACGGAAGACAACAGTGGTGGACGATGGAAGAATCATTTCCACGGTGAAGCGAAACCCCTTCACAACAGCCAACCAAGTAAACAACACTCTCCAGGAGGTAGACGTATCGATATCCAAGTCTACCATAAAGAGAAGACTGCATGAACATAAATACAGAGGGTGCACTGCAAGGTGCAAGCCACTCATAAACCTAAAGAATAGAAAGGCTAGATTGGACTTTGCTCAAAAACATCTAAAAAAGCCAGCACAGTTCTGGAAAAACATTCTTTGGACAGATGAAACCAAGATCAACCTTTACCAAAATGATGGCAAGAAAAAAGAATGGAGAAGGCATGGAACAGCTCATAATCCAAAGCATACCACATCATCTCTAAAACATGGCGGAGGCAGTGTGATGGCTTGGGCATGCATGGCTGCCAGTGGCACTGGGACACTAGTGTTTATTGATGATGTGACACAGAAGAAGCTGAATTAATTCTGAGGTGTTCAGTGACATACTGTCTGCTCAAATCCAGCTAAATGCAGTCAAATTGATTGGGAAGCGTTTCATAATACAGATGGACAATGACCCAAAACATACAGCCAAAGCAACCCAAGAGTTTAATAAAGTAAAGAAGTGGAATATTCTTGAATGGCCAAGTCAGTCACCTTATCTGAACCAAATTGAGCATGCATTTCACTTGTTGAAGACTAAACTTCAGAAAGAAAGGCCCACAAACAAACAGCAACTGAAAGCTGCTGCAGTAAAGGCCTGGAATGAAAAAAAGGGAGGAAACCCAGCATCTGGTGATGTCCATGAGTTCAAGACTACAGGCTGTCATTGCCAGCAAAGGGTTTTCAACCAAGTATTAGAAATGAACATTTCAGCTTTTTAATTTGTCCAATTACTTTTGAGCCCCTGAAATGAAGTGATTGTGTAAAATAAAGACTTTAGTTCCTCACATTTTTATGCAATCTTTTTCCTCAACCCACTGAATTGAAGCTGAAAATCTGCAGTTCAACTGCATCTGAATTAATTCATTTAAAATTATTGTGGTAATGTACAGAACCAAAATTAGAAAAAAGTAGTCTCTGTCCAAATCTTCATGGACCTAACTGTATATATATATATATATATATATATATATATATATATATATATATATATAATTTATAACATAGAGTTTTAACTAATCTTCATGTGTATACAGCACCACATTGCTAGAGAATAACATTAGGTACATATTTGGTCTAAACTTTGGGCATGTATTTGGGCTTAAATAATAAATTATACTTATTAACATTAATATTGTACTTAAAAATCCTTAAATTAATTTATTGAATCTTCATTTCACAATACAATATCATCATAAGTAAGCTATTGATTTTTTGTTTACGCATATGGCAAATCCCTTGCTCTATACAACAATAATAATCATGAAAACAAATATTAATAGCTACAAAAGAAACACAAACTGTGTAAATTGTAGTGTCCCTTTACATTAGTGGTTGGTGGCAAACTTTCCTTCACATGGTGGTCAGAATGTGACTGTTCTTTTAATTTCGAATCAGTTTGAAAATGTTTGTAGACAAATTTCACTTTTAAACTGAAGTGGATAAACAAGTTAAAATTCAAAATCAATTTTTGAGTAATATTATTTATTCCTATTGTGGTCTTAGAAACTGTTTGAGATGACCACAGCAGGCTACCACTGTATTTAGTTGTAAGTTGTAAAACATCATATAAACATTATACGCTTTAATTTAGGTGTGTCTGTTTTTTATGTATTTGCTTTGGATAAAGCCTCATATAACACATGTACATATGTACCACAATAATGTCTTACTACTCTAATACTTTCGTACCTAACAATGTCAAACACATCCAGTGATCAGCTCACATCACAAACCCCTTTTTGTAGCCTTCTTGAATATCCGTCCACAAGTGTTTATTTCAGTTGTGTGTTTGAAGGATAGTCTGTAATATGTTGTAATATTGGAAGTTTTGTAATATTTATATACCTATAAGGTCCTAATTTTTAATATTTTTACTAAACAGGATTTATAAGGGGCCAACATACTACGCAGCGCTGTACATTAAAAAATAATTCACTTATTTATTGTATTACATATCTAATTAACAATTACTTTTATGATTGTAATACTAAAGAGGAACCTAAGCTAAATATGTTTTGGTGTAATTTTTTTTTTTTAGTATTTGTCTGTGTTCCCATTGGGAAGATTGGGAAAATCCCAAATTATACAGTTATCACTGCACAAGGAGTTGTAGGGAAGTCTTCTGTTGGATTTACAAACAATAGCCAATGCAGTATTTTAGAGAAATCTTTGTCCGAGCAAAAGTTTATATACAAAGATATGAAAAAAATAATTGAATAAACATAAAATTACATAGATAGGGTCAAACATGAAAAAAATTGTAATTACAAATAAATCACTGTAATTAGCCCCACTGTGTACAGTGCATTAATGCAACAAAGGTAACTATTCAGGTAATAAAACACATTTTTAGCAATTATGGGAAAAATTAACAACAGAATGCAATTTGTTATAATAGAACTTAATAAAATGCTTTGTGTTTTATTTAAAAAACAAAGTGGTTTCCTCTCTAATTTTAGGAATAAGACCTACCTGGTGGCAAGGGCTGTTGTTGAGAATATGTGTTACACAGAGCATATGGGAAAGTCTGACAACCATTTAAGAGATTCTTTTCTCAAGGGCAGACAGGATCTCAGACCCAATATGTCTTTTCTGTCCCAAAAAGATCAGTTGTTGCACCACCTGGCAATACAGGTGCAGCACAGAGGTGTAGCTGTGGGCTTGCTTCCAGGAAGGCTTAGCTCCTTGGCATGGTAAGAAAATAGTGACATCCCCCCCAAGGGTGGAACACCACCAGCTTTAAAGCCTATCTTGTACTCTCACACTTCCCAGCGTAACCTAATAGGCGGCAACTGTAAGATCTACCTCTGCCCATGACTGCTGGTCCATGCTTCATTGGTGAGATACACCATGGCAACCACAGAATGAATCACTGACAGGAACACACACTCAAACACATTTTAAACTAAGCAGGGACAGCTGTCCTGGCAAAGTAATGGTGGATAGAGATCCTCCATTGGGGTGCTATGAAGTTAATTTAATAACGGAAAGGGGGATATCCACCAGCTGATAGGGCAGAAGCCGTGAGGTCAGCAACCTTGTCTTGAGTCCATTATGTTTCTGGATTAGGAATTATTAGGGGTCTTTTCCTCTAAGTAAATTCAGATGGATGGTACTGGGTGGCATAAAGGTGGACATGGAAGGCATTGATGAGGCTGCCAAAAGTCAGATTTCCTGTACCAGCCTGGCTTACATAGAAGGCATGTGTGGGAATGAATGATAGGGATCTTACCAGGACGAAGAGGAGGTGAAACTGCTGGTTGCATGTCCAATGAATTCCTTTCCAATGACGTACTTCTCCCAGGTGGTGCTTGCATAAGTGGGATATGTAACCCAGTTGTTCTCATGCATGTGCCTGCAAAGTGGACACGTAACCACAGAGTCATCCCCTGCCCTTGAAAATGTAGTACCCCAAGCTGGCAATATGGGTACAATCCTCCTCTCAAGACTCAGAGGTGCACCTAGCCTCAGGGACAGCATGTGCTTAGGCTGCTGTTGACACCTCCTGCTCCCTACAGCACCTGATGAGTCTCTGCCTCTTGGCTCCCTAAAGGGCTGGAGCATGCTATCCTAAGTCTGGGAAGTACTTACCCCATTGTCCGATCTCTTTGACAAGTCAGTTGGCATCCAAGCAATGTCACCATGCTCTAATTATGTTCCTAGTCTAACCTCAAGTCAACAATAGCTCCTGGTAGAAACAAGTGGCTGCAGGCCCACAACCTAGTAATTTTGTTTTTTTGTTCCCCAGCCACATGTATCAGTGTGACCTGGGCTTCCCCCAGGAAATGCTCCAGTGGCCTGCTAAAACCGCTATTGACAGGCAGATCCAAACAAACTGTAGGGGAGCCCTGTATCCACAACTCCACAATGTCTCAGCTTACTATGAAGAAATTATGCAGCTGCTAGGGCAGAAAAGGGATGTATCAGGTGACATCTACTGCAACCAAGCTCCCAATCTATTTCAGCTGTTGCTTCTGATAGTAGTGCTAATGTTGAGATATTAGCAGCATTGTTCCCTCTTTCCCTGGCCATATTCAACTACATTTATGTTCTGTAGAGTAATCAGGTATGGGCAGGAAGTACAAACAGGTGGTAAAACTGGCCAATGTGTTAATAATATTTAGGCATTTACTCATGGGAAATCAATCATTGTACCTGTTCAGCAGTCCTTTGATGGTTGTTTTAGGATCTGTATCTTATTGTCTTATAAGACAATAATATTTGTAGTCTACGCAGACACTGATTTCTTCTGGCTTTCATGCTTTCATGGTTTCCCAATGCCTTCAATTTCCAAAATGTTGTGATGAAATTCATTCAAGTTTGATCATTCTGTCATTTAGTTTTTTTAACTTTGATTTATAGTGACCATTCGTTAGATTTATGAACATGTAAGTTCTTTTGTTCTCAGTGAATTATAAAATGTAAATAAATAATGATTTTCAACTTCAATATTTTGGCCATTGAGATCTGAAGAGTATTTTGGATAATGTAAGCGTTAGTGGGTTCAAATACGTATTTATGTACAATGTAAAAAATGATACCATGTATTTTATCAGATATGATATTGTAAGAATTTTATATCACATAATAAAACACATATTAAGGTCATACATGAAATCAGATAAAGAATGTTCATACATAAAATCAGACATAGGCTGAGAATAAGTCAATGGTTAGGAAAGAAAAAGCCAGCGGTCGATCCATACAGCAAACAAAGAATGTTCAGATGAAATTAGGTTAATGGATCTAACCTACCAGGAGTCAATTTGCAGTTAAACTATTACATAATACATACATACATATTACAAATGATCAAATGTTCAGGGTATTTGGCATTATATGCTCTTGGAAGAGGTAATAAAGGGCTTGGATAGGGCCATGCATATTTGTATTGCGGCAGAGTTGCTGCAATTTATTTAGAATCCAGGTCCGGAGATTCCTGCAAGGAATGGATGGGCCAGGCACTCCTTCCTTTTTTTCAGGCCAGGAATTAAGAATGGCTCTGGTATACCTGGTCATGTTAAAAAGGCACCTGCTTTTGAAAGAGAGGGAATTGTAGCATGAGGCCAGATGTGGCTCAGGCAGAGAGGCTTCGTGGCACTTGTGATCTGGGAGAAGATCTCCTACAGTTTAGGTATGGTAGACCAGAAACTCTGAAAAGAGCTTCAGACAGCCAGAGAGGTGATTTATCCTACTTCTTTCCCAATATATATATATATATAAATATATACACTTACCAAATTGATTATCTTACCACTGCATTGATTAGTGAATAATTTGATTTCTAAAGTAAATCACAATAATAGGAAATATTATTTTTTCACAGTGACTACTACTTTATTTCTATATTGCAACTGTGAGTGTAGTGCTTCTTTTGCTCCTAGATTTAATTGCAGATATTTTTAGCATTTTTCTTATTGCCTTGCTCATATCTTTGTTTCTCACAGTATATAAAATGGGGTTTAAAGTGGGGGTAATGGCAGTAAACAGAACAGCAGCTGCCTTATCCTGATATAACGATTTGTCTGTAAGTGGCCTGATATAAGTAAAAATAGCTGTACCATATTGAAGGAAAACTACAGTAAGGTGAGCACTACAAGTTGCAAGTGCTCGTTTTCTTCCATGTGATGTTTGCATATTAAAAATAACTTTGCCAATAAAGAGATAGGAGAGGAACGTTAGTAGAAAAGTTGTTGTAGCTAGTGTTCCAGTGACTCTTGTAAGAAGTTTCAGGTTTAGAGAAATGTCTTCACAAGCCAGTTTAAGCACTGGTTTAATATCACAGAAGAAGTGCTCCACAAGATTATTCTCACAAAATGAAAGTTTTACAGTCATCACAGTATGCAATAAAGAATGGAAAAATCCAATAGTCCAGGAACTGAGTGCTAAAAGCACACAAACCTTTCTGCTCATAATCCTTGAGTATCTTAAAGGTTGCCCAATAGCTACATATCTATCATAAGACATAACTGAGAAAAGTGTTACTTCTGTACTACCAAAAAAATGGAAGAAATAGATTTGTGATATGCATCCACCAAATGATATAGTTCTTCTACAAGATAAAAAATCATATAGCATTCTAGGTACAACTACTGAGGAATAAAAGATGTCAAGAAATGATAAGTTTCCCAAGAAAAAATACATAGGAGTATGCAAACTGGTATCTAAAATGATTATAATCATAACAGAGACATTCACTGATATAGTAATGAAATATAGCAAAAAGAAAAATAGGAACAAAAAAATATTTTGTCGTTCTTGGTTTGCCAAACCAACTAATACAAAGTTGGTTACAGATACGTTTTTTTGGAAAATCACTGAATACAACATCCTAGACTCACTTAACAATACCAAACTATGGAAAATAGTTTCAGGATCTCATAATATTAGCTATGAGTAAGAAAGTAGTTTCTTCCTGTTAAAGATCAAGTAAATTCCAGTGAGAATAATAAAAACAACAATGAACAACACAGGGTTAACAGATATTAAAGTAAATTTAAATAAAAGGTAATGAACACAATTCAGTCCACTTGACTGTGTTGTGTGTGGTATTGTTTGATTCTTTGCAGTACCATGGGGATAATTATGAATTTGTATATCAGTTCCACAAGTGAAGAGTTGATGGTATTTAAATTTCATGAAGGAGTCATATGCCGATTGTGCAAGCAATGTGTGTTTATATCTGTCTAGCAAATAGCAATGTCATTTATATGATTTATCAGCATTCCTATTAAGTCACCATTTTCATTCTTCCAGACATGTGTTAAATGTGTTGTCATTACTGTCTGTAATGACATCACAGCCAAAACTGACATTGTGGATGACATGGCACTAGGTCTTTGAAGAGACTTTGTGATTTGGAGGGGGAGTGTACATGCACATGAACTCAGGACAGATTATTGTTATTGCCACCTGAGTACGAGTCTGTAATAAATGCACACTACTTCCATACTCTGCAGGGAAGGACATTTTCTGGATTGGGGTATTTAACTTTAGTAAAGAATGTACACATACAGACAGCATGATTCAATTACTAACCCCCTCTTAGTGCCTGTCTGTAACGATTATTACATTATTGCAGCTTGGACATTCTGCAATGGGGGACAGGTGTGGCTCACTGCAAAATATGCAATCAGAAGGGTGCAATAAGACATACATGCTTGTTATAGTAAAGCTTTTTTTTTTTTTTTTTTTGATTATTAAAGGTTTTTATTAAGTAAAAAAACATAATTAACAGCAAAGAAAACAGTGGTACTGGACAGTAATACAATTTTCAATTCTCAATTTCACTTTACATAATACAGTTATCAAACCAAAGTAATGTTCATTCACATAGTAAAGCAACAATGCAATTACAAATGGTACTGAGAGATTGTGAAATTTTTTTTTCTTAAACTCTACTTGCCTGAGATATACAATAAATTGTAATATCAATGATATAAGCTACTGTTTTATACCTTGTGTTGTAAAATCTGCTTTTGTGTCTGTAAAGGTTCTATACAATTGATCCAGATCATTGTATATCTAGTATATCTTTGCTTTTATCATTTTCTTGGGGACAAGCACACTCTACTATAAACCTAATTAGAAAATATATATGCTTTAAAATAATAATATCATTTCACAAGTGTTTTCCATTGATTTTTACTGTGTTGCTTGAAATTGACTCAGTTTAGTTCAAGGTCAGCTTGGCCAAACACACATTTATTATTTGCAAAATTATAAATCTGAACCCAACTCATTCCTGTAGCTGTTCACAGCAGGCAGCTGCTGCCCTGTACAGTAAAAAGCAATTTGATGGCCTTATAGCACCATACTACATACTATTGCATCATCCTGCCATGGAGGTATAATTGGGTGATAACTACCTCCCGATTGTCCACATGATGGAGACTATAAGTGGACATGCTAAAGCACATTGCATATGCATTGTCCTTTACTATCACTATTAGGAAGCTTGTCCTGAGTAATGATGTGCAGCTGACACTTGAGCAAGTATATTTAGATTGATAGAGGCCTGAAGAGATGAAAATGGTTTAAACAGTAATTTTGAGATAAAGAAAAAAAAGTATTTTTGATAAACAGTGCTTTAGTAAACTAATGTCATTCATGTTAAAAATAAATAAATACAAATAACCTTAACATTTTAAAGGCTACATGAGATGTCACTGATAGGGTTTAAATAAATCACATCAACAGAATATTGATAGTCCATGGATAACAGATCATTTCAGTCCATAACTGTATATATTTACATCTGTTTTGTGGCTGCACATACCACCACAGCTCTGAAACATTTTACAGAATATTGCTTCAGCATACAATCTTTTTGGTTCCCCATACTGTAACTAAACCTGTTTAAGTCATTCTATAGTGATTCAATTTGCTAAAGAAATGTAACACATATACCAACTTTTAGAAAATCTAATACATTGGAAGATAACTGTCTGTGTAATGATTCAGAGAAGCATGGGTTCTCTGCCAGACTCATATTACATTTTCTAACTAAAAAGGCAGTTAAATTCTTAAATTGGTAATTATTTTTGCTGTTTAAATACCTTTGATCAATGTATTACTCAGTACAGTCCATCATTATGAACAAATGATATTATCCTTTGGAGTTTATTCTTTACATGAATCAGCCTTTTCATTACTTTTTAAGATGTATACAATAGTACAATACCATCGTTTTTGCTGATATGAATGTGCTATTAAATTGATTGTCTACAATATATATAATGGTAATTTTCCCACTGGTGGAGGTCCAGATGGATATGTAGTTAATGAGGCTCTACATTTAACTGTTTTTTTTTTATTGTCAAACATAGTAAGATGAAAACATGACATCCTCCCCCCAAATATTAACTGAGATTTGTGGTACAGTGTATAGTGATTAGTGTTGATGTTCGAATTTGGGTTGTCCCTATGTTCGACCCGAATATGGCTGTTCGAATTCGGGTAGACACGACCCGAAAAACACGGGATTCGACAGCAAAAATTCGGGAGGAAAAAAAAAGAAATTCTTTATCTTAAATTATTTATTTTGTATGTGTTTTTTATTTTAAACTTGTTCTTTTTTTATTTTTTACAGGTTATCCGATAATGACATTATGAATCATAATGTCATTGTGGGATTCCTGGACCGTGGGAACTTTGCGGTCACAGCTAATTGAAAGCAGGTGCCTTCAATTAGCTGTAACCGCAAGCAATACCAGGGTAATAGAGGTTGAATGGAGATACTGGCCCTGATTCATCAAGCAAAATCGAAAGCTCGCTCGCGCATTCGTATTCGCGATCCGAAATCGTAAGCCGTTGCGCAATTCAGCAACTGAATGTGCTCGCGGCCAGAGCCGCGCATGTCCGGCAGCTTTACACTGGCGAGCTTGCATTAAAAGTCACTCTTCCCCTAAAAAATCATTCTTTCTAATGGCACACATAATACCCTGAGCCCTAAAAAAAAATGTTTGTGCTGTTCAAATGTTTAAAACATGTATGTGCGCTAAAAAAAAAGCATATTTTAAAATCACTCATTTCTTTTCTGTTATGCAAGAGTTAACCGAGTTCAACTCCTCTACATAGGCGCCTATATAAAAGCTTTCCGAGTGGGGCGGTGGAGATCTGGGAGTCTCCTTATTAAAGGGGGCTTCCAGATTCCAAAGTCCTGCTAAAAATGTTTATAAAAGCCCTCATTGTTTTCAGTGGAAGCTTTCATAAAAGCTTAAAAACGCTTGAAAAAGCCTCCATTGAGGTCAATGGATGCGTTTTCCCGCGTTTATCCAGCGTTTTATTTTTTAAATGTTGCAAGCAACGTTTAAGATGACGCTCAAAAACGTGCCTGAAGAAAAAACGTCCTGGTGTAGATTAGCCCATGGGAATGCATTGGGACTTGAAACATGTGCTTTAAAAAGCCTCAGGTTAAAAGCTGGGGAAACAGTCCGTGTAGACTAAAGCTGCATACACACGTCCAATAATTATCGTTAGAAACGACTGACGAACGCCCGATGAACAACCGATTGGCCAAAAAAAAGTGAGCAAGGACGCCGACGAACGAGGATTGTCGTTGGAAATAAACGACCGCCACGGTGGATCTGATTGGCCAACGATCTTTCACTATCTATTGTGTGTACTGTATTGTGTCGTTCAGTGATTGTGCATGTTTCTGCGGTACACTTTCTCCTTTACATGTCCCTCCCTGCATCGTTCAAACAATTGTATCCAGTGTGTGGACGCTGTTGGTGGATTATATTTGAACGATCATATTGTTACAGCATGTACAGAATTGTGCACAGAATGATTGTTCAAGTAGCATCGTGCATAATCATTGATCGGTCGTAATCGTTCATTTTCTATCAATAATTATTGGAAGTGTGTACCTAGCTTTAGCCTAAAATTGATTTAACAGGTGCTCTTTATTCTTCATGTAAAGTACAGGGGTATGTAATAGTGTTATGTATCTTTTTACAATGTATCTTTTTATGTATCCTTTTACAATGTATCTTTTAACATCTGTTTGGAGGCTGTAGAAACTCTACACAGTGCTGAAAAAAACACAAATTTTTCCTCCCATTGGCCCTGATTTATGAAAGCTCTCCAGGCTGGGGATAATACACTTTCAGAAGTGAAGCTGGGTGATCCACAAAACATGGACTGGATTTTTCAAAATTATTTGCTATTTGCTAGCAAATGTTTTTAATCCTGGACCAGATCCATTCCAGGTTGGAATCCCAGGTTGGTGGATCACCCAGCTTCACTTCTGAAAGTGTATTATCCCCAGCCTGGAGAGCTTTCATAACTCAGGGCCATTGACTTTAATGGTGTTCGACTTTGACATTCGACCACTCGAATTTTTTTGCTATATTCGAGCGAATAGCTGCCGAATCGAATAGTGAGCTATTCGACCAACACTAATAGTGATCCAGGGCTATACAATGCTCTTTGTGTATGAATTGCGGTATGTGCTACCATTACTTGTGTATCCCCCAATGTTAGATATTTTACACTCCCAACAGTCCTTTTTGGAAATGCTTTTTTATGTTATTCAGCAACAACTCTATTTGCTTTTTAGCTGTTGTGCCCTACATATATTCTTCTTTATTGGAGTTTTTGGAGTTTGGCAAGAAGGTGTTGTGTTTAGAAAGAATGATTTTTTAGGGGAACAGTGACTTTTAATGCAAGCTCGCCAGTGTAAAGCTGCCGGAGATGCGCGGCTCCGGCCGCGAGCTTATTCAGTTGCTGAATTGCGCGAGGGCATACGATTTCAGATCGCGAATACAAATGCGCGAGCGTCCGATTCTGCTTGATGAATTAGGGCCAGAGAGTTCTGTTAGGCCAGCAGTAAATAAGCTATATTGGTTAAAATGGTCCGCATGCTCAGTTTATTCAAAATTGATAAGCTTGGAGAGAGAAGGTAAATTTTGCCTCAGTTAAACCCTTTTTGTCATCAGTGATGGATGCCTTGAAAACTTTTCTCTTAGCTTAAGAAGAATGCAAAGAACCTAACTATTTCAGAAGAGGATATTAGAGGAGTGTGGGAGAGTAGTAAGGCACCTGTCTGTTATAATACCTTCTTTCATTGAACCTCCTTTCAGAATCAGATGCACAGGGTTTTGATGCTGGATACTTCATTCATGAGGTTGGTAGGAAACAGAACAATTGTACAATTGTCTTTGTACCTCTTTCAGAATCAGCTCTTTGAGGCAGTGGCAGACATGGATTCTAAAGTCATAAGTTTGGCAAGAAACATGACTAATGAAATACACACCATCATTTTGGAACCACAGGCCTGTCTTACACTCTAGGCCTTAACATCAGTTTAAAGATAAATCAAATTTTGGTGTGACAATGTTAAAATGGGCTTTAAAGCAACCTGTAGATCCTACTTAGATCATTTTAGCCGTGGTTGAGCTAAAGATTGTTTCTGATTAGCCACAAATTTATCGTAAGACTGAGAAAAGTAATAATTCTGTACTATCCATAAAATGGAAGAAATGGATTTGTAATATGCATCCACTAAATGATATAGTTCTCTTATAAGATAAAAAATCAAACAGCATCCTGGGTGCAACTACTGAGGAATAAAATATGTCAAGAATTGAAGAATGTATGTAAGTAAGTATGTAGAAAAGTATGCAGATTGGTATCTAAAATGATAATGATTATAACAGAGACAGATTTTACTATGTAAAACAAAAAGAACAATAGGAACAAACATCCATTTTGACCTTCTAGGTTTGCAAAACTAACCAATATAAAGTAAGTTACAGATTAATTTTTGTGTGAAATCACTAAATATACTATCATATGTATTCTTATCAAAATACAGTCAAATAACTTAAGAATGAACAATTATTAAAAAAAGATTTATAAAACCATGCATTAACAATTGATTTGTCAATTTAATCTAGCATATGCTCATATAAAATTTAAAAAATGCTAATGTAAATCCAAGTGAGAAAAACAAAAATAGTTTCTGAAAGGTTTACAGACATAGTGGCGAATTGTACTTGTTTACAGTTATCCTTAAATAAAACAGTTGTTTTATATTTCTACTAAGATCGCAGGTTATAGAGAGCCATCAAATATTGTATATGACCACATCAAGCAAAAAAATCGTAACTAGACAGAGGGTGCAGATCAGGAAAGATAACTGAAAAGGGCAGCACACATATATATTTGTATATATAGCTCATACACTGACTGTAGGGATATCCCAAAGTAATCTCTGATAAGATATCACATATATAATAATGCACTACATACAGACAATGCAGTCAGTGTGTTCTAAAAAAGGGGATGCAGGCATCCATCCTGGCTGAGCACATGTTCTCCTCTCTGACCCTGTATCTCCTGCATTTCTCTAACTCTTGATGGGGTTTCCCCAGGCCACTATCAGGGGCAGGAAAACTTCAACAACTTTATTTTCTATTTACAAAGTTACAACTCAGCAAGCAGATAGAAAAAGGCAGACCCCTACATAAGTTTTATCTATTTTATCATACTAAAGATATAGAAAAATTACTGTTGATGTTCCATTTACATGGTATTCTGGTAACTTTCATTTTTTTTCATTGCAACACAGCTTTTAATGATTCGTAATTTGTCACACAAGTTACACATGCATTGTGTATGTTGGCTAGTATTGTTGTTTGTTTATGTAGCCCTATTCTGACCCACTCTGCAGGCTAGTAATGTGTTGTGGCACAACCTATGTGGATGAACAAGAGCAGAGCCTTTACTTTATCTGTGGAAACAGGATTAAATCTCTCATAAGCGCAGTGCCTCCACTCACTTAGGTCTTGTGAGTAACAAGTGCAGTCCCAGTTGAGAATAGTATACTCATAGACAATAATCCAGACTGTATAAGCAGAAAGAGTCTCTGTATTGAATAGTAACAACATATGAAATCCAGTTTAACATCAAACTTTGCAATCTTCAAACAGTAGCAGCGTACACATGATAAAGTCCTTTCAGTATGTCTCAGTGAATGGATTGTGACATAACTTACAGTCTGAAGTTATACTTTCTCTGCGCATAGAACAGGATCTGAGTCCCTCACTCTCCAGAGCATGTACTTCCCAGGGGCTTACCCAAGAATCCCAGCCCCAGGCTAGGTCATACTGATGACCTCATCCCCAAAGTGCCGAGGGCACAGCAGCCATCTAGGAACATGGCAAAACACATACTGCAGTAGTTATTATGGAATACATTAATGCATAAACAGGCAGTGAAATTACTACATTGCTACATTTACAATAGCCCCTTGAAGTTTGTCCTGCTTCTCTTCCTGCAGCTTCAGTTTGTCTGTTAGTCCCTCCCTTCCTCTTTAGTATGCTGCTGTCTCCATTTTGTCCTCATGTATTGGAGTGTTCCATGATCTTTTGATGTATTGGATGTTGAATGATGTGCGAATCCTCACAATTTAGAATAAAATTCTCAATGATCTGCAAAGTGTCATTCTGTTTGGGTCAACTGTCCACCAACACTGCTGAGATTATAAATTATTGTTATCTCTGGACAACTGGTTTTAAAGACTCATACTGTGTCTGCCCTGCCTACCTAATTTCCAATAGATAAACAAAGAACACAGACCTCTCCTTACCTTCTTCCTTTCTCATCTCTGTAGCATAGACACGTGCACAGGCAGAAAGTAAAGAAAGTTGCCAGTGCCCATGATTTATAGAAAAAAGGTACTTTTGCAGGTATTTGACAGAAATAAAAAAACCTCCTAATTATATGTTTAGAAATATAGAAATGTCCTTGTTAGGGTTTACATACTCTTAAACTTTGAATTGTGATTTTCATACATAATTACACTTGTTTATATTGACTTGTCCCCCATAACTATATGTTTATAAAAGCTTCAAATTCTAATTGCACAATTATTAATTGGTAAAGCACTTTTTTTAAAAGCACATGCCTTTCATTTTCATTTAGATTACATCATTCTGCTTTTTCAACCTATTTTGCATCTCAGTTCTATTAATCTTTATCCTCCTTTTTCAAGGAAACTCCTGTGTACATCCATGTGATCCAACTGCCAGTGGTTACTTTCCAATGGTGACAACATTCTTTTGTAATAGACAGTTACTAATCTCCAAAGGAAACATGTGGCAGACTGATAATGTAGAGGAAGAGAGATTCTGTGGAGAGACTGAATGGATAGATCTCCAAGTAATACCTTAAAGAAAGCTTTAGATTTAAATATATTAAAAATGACCTTTCAAATTATACAAACATTTTTTCTGTTATGAGTTTAGACATACTTTATTGTATTTTAAGAGCACAGACATATATTTACAGTATTTTGGCATTGCCCATACAACAGCATACACAGCATTATCCTCTTTTTGTTCTGTAGATACTGTGACTAATGCCTAATCATCTCACATCTAATGTGGTTTAAATTACTAAATTATTTGTTACAAGTATATCAAGCTCCACCTAAGGATTGATAGACACTTAAAAACAAACATTTAATACCAGGAGTTGGATGGGGGCAACAGAACTGCAATGAGAAGCAGTTCCTAAATAAAATTAATTTTCAAACATGTAATATCTAGTTTTTTTAATTAGCTTGAATGCTTGTATAAATATGCAAATGTTTTTTTTTCTAAAAATATGCTGTTGAGCTGCGTAAGCACACTATATAGAATTGTAATTTTCCCAATGGTAGAGGTTCAGTAGGATATGCTTTATCAGTTGAATACCAAAGAAATTGACAGTAAACTAGTCAATGTATGTGGCATAGATTACACTTGTCTTCAAGTACTAAATGGTTTGTTTAGTTTCTTGTGTACTGTCATTCATGAAGCCTAAAGAGATAGAACCTAAAAAATATAGAGGAGCAAGTATTATTTAAACATAGACTGTACTTCCTGCAAATTTTGCTTGAACACGCTGAACAGCAGTTAAGTCTGGGGGAAGAAAATCTAATGGCTTGTTATGGTCTCAGGAGACTTACTACATCAGCCAAATGCACCAAGATGGCATGAGTATGTGTATGTGCACAGTGGAGGGAAGGGGCCATAAGGGCACTAAGACAAATATCTACTTCAATTCACTCATTTCTGGCCTCCCTACATCCTGCTCATGGTGCTAGGAAATCACAAAGGGTCTTCATGTGACTACCAACAATGTCACCATATGCTGGCATCTTGTACTTTGCTCTATATGTCAATACCTTGGTTTAAACACAGCAACAGCAACCCAAAACACAAAGCAATCATTTTCTTTGGTAACACAATCTGTGAATGGTGTAATTTAAGCAAAATACAAGTATAGGACATCAGTGACATTCTGGTAATTTCCTAAATGTGGGGTTGTCTGTTTCTTTACACATCATATTGACTGTGAATGACTATTCAGGCACACAACCACAGAGCACCCACATTTACCTTGGGCCATGACAGGCTCCCTCTACCTTATACCAGGCCAATTACCAAAGACCCTCTAAAGCTGTTAAAGAAAGCAGTCGGAAGAACTGTTTAATAATTATTTGTGAAATGGGGGATGATGATAAAGAAGAAGTTGGACAACAGCAACATCCTGAAAGAAGGAGGGAGCACCTGGCCATAAGGTATATGAATATGTCAACTCAGCTCTAATATCATCAGATTTAAGTGAAATCAAATATTGGGTATCCATGGAGACTAGTAGCCATAACCTGCAGAACATGTGTCTGAGGTGTTTGCCTTCCACCTGCTTGTGGAACACCTGACCTTTGAAGCAGGCTTTAAAATTAAATGACTTCCACACCACCCCCATAGAGATTATATTGAGAGCATATGTTTACAAAATGAGGAGACATTAAACTTTTTTTGGAGGGGGATTCACAACAGTGACAGAAATTCAGAACATGTCATCCAAAAAGAGAGTACAATTATCTGTTCTTACTTGAACTATATGAGTAAAATGTAAATATATATGAGTAAATATAAAATTCCTAATTTGACAAGCTAAGTTTAGGGTTAAAAAATCTCAGTCTGAGTCTGAATTCCAAGTTGGCATTCAGATTTTTTTTAAGTTAAAACCATTGACCAGCAGTGGTTTCCTAAACTAATTTTAGGAATAATGGACAGCATGAGGTCAGTCTGAATCCATTTTTCTGATCAGCTCACCTGTGGTTGGGTGTAGAAAACACAGTCTCAGTCAACACTGACGGACCCACAAGCGCCATGAGTGGGACGAACTTCACCTTATTGGATATGACAGTCAATGGTTTTCAGTTGTGGCAGCAGCATGAATATGGTTATTTAGAAGATCATAAAGGGATGAGGATATCATCTTATCTGGTATATCCCAAGGTGTACGATAAATTGGCTCTCAACCCAATGTATGACTGGGCCAAGCATCTGGACATTTGGCCATCTTGTTGCAGTCTTGTCTGTCTCTGAGTATCATGTTGGAGAAACTTTTGCTTCAAAACAGACTGTGCTATCTGTCATTAGTGTGGATCGATTGAAAATATTTAAATCTTTTATATATTTAAGTAAATCAATTTGTCATTGGTGATTGAGGTAGAGCCACCACCAACCACCAACAGCACAATTAGAGGTGTACAGAACAGACAAATTAATTCAGACTGCCCCTGTGCTGTCCAAGGCTTCTTCTGGTCCAGGAAACCTCCCTTGCCTTTCTGAACTGGCTGAATCTCTAATGGAGACAGATGTATGAAGACACATGTACACTTCCTCAGTTACTCATAGCTCTACATACCTAGAGTTATGAGTACTATTGTAGTTAATATTGGACGTGCATGTATTTTGTACTAAAACGTAGGCACCATTGAAGTGAATGTTAATACATCTTCAGTGTGAAGTAAAAAAAGGCACATTGTGGTAAAGATCTACTGAACAGCGTCAGTCAGGTGCCCATGTTTCTTCAGAAATGCTTAGAGTATGATTTTCCTGTTTACTCTTTGTCTGGAATTGTCGCAGTACAGAATCCATCAGTAGTCAGCCATCATACTTTCATTCTAGAAACCTTGGTAGGGGTGCTCTATTAACTGAATGTCCTGGTGAAAACGTTCTCCTTTTTCGTTACTCACCATACCAAGATTTTCCGGGAAGAAGTCTAGATGTGAGTGCAAGAAATGTATTTTTAATGACATGCGACAACCCAGTTTCTGGTATGAATCAAGCAGATTCTGAACTCCTTCCTTGTATGCAGGAGACTTATGGTTGCCCAGGAAATTTTCACACAGCCACTTGAATGCATCCCAAGCTTCTAGCTCAGCTGCTGAGAGAGATTGAAAACACAATCCTGCAAAACAGACTTGATCATTGGCCCTATAAATATCCCTTTCTTAATTTTTGCAGTGCTTATGTTTGGAAACTTCTCAACAAGGTACTGAAAACCCAAGGATATTGATTTACCCATGGCCTTTACAAGGTTCCTCATCAGGCCTACCTTGATATGGAGAGGTGGCACAAATATTTTATGTGGATCAACCAGAGGCAGAAACTTGACACTGCTTGTTCAGGGCTTATATGTATCTCTAGGTAGCCATTCACGCTTGACATAATAGTCTCCCATAGATCAGCTGTCCCACAGGCATAGGAAACAGCAATATTTTGTGAATCCGCCTTGCATTCCCATCAGCAAGCCAATGACCTTTAGATCCCCACAGATGTTCCACTGGTGTGTTTTATACTGGATTGCTTCAGGTAGTAACTTCATGTTGTCATAGGACTCCTTTAGGTTAACGGAATGGGTAATGGGTGAACTTGATTTACCATTATGCAGTAAGACTGCTTTCAAGCTTTTTTTAGAGGAATCAATGGAGATACACCATTCAGATGGAACATGCTCTTGTGACAAACTGTTATGACAGTAGCACAGTGAGCCATCACTAGTGAAGAGCGTTGTCAAATTATGATTTTGTTTCTGTACTGAGTTACAGTTACACCCCTTGCAAGCAAGTGCTTCTGTTTAAGCCCCGAGTGTGGCTCGGGGTAGAAGAAAGATACTGAAAGTGGTAACCCTGAGCCACACTCAAGGTAGCTAAACCTATAGAAAGGAATAGTGAATAGAGTGTTACCTGATCCGTTGGCATCCCCTGTCACAATCCCCCGTCGTCTTCCTACCTCTGGCCGGCTTCCTCCCCATCTGATGAGTCGCCGGAGAGTTCCCGGTGACGTCGGTGCATGCAGACGTTGCCAGCGGGGCAGGGCAGGAAATTCAAATCCAGTTGTATTACATTCAATACAAAATAACTGTATTGAATGCAATACAGTGGATTTATATGTGTAAAAGCAGTAAATTGTCTTTCATGAACATTTATTTTACAGTATAATAATAGTATGAGTATTATATATATATATATATATTTTTTTTTAGTTTATTTAATGTATTATTTTGACATGATTTTGTGTTTCAAACTTTATTATACTAATACTATTATAATATACTGTAAAATAAATTTTCATGAAAAACAATGCACCCCTTTTAGACATATAAATCCAGACAGAAATGAACTGCTCAGGAGGCTAAGCCTTGAAGCAAGAAGTTCTGCTTTTTGTCTTTGGAGAGATTTAGATTACAAACGAGATCATTCAGCTCTGCTTTTGTAAAGATCTCTGGTTCTGAATCTTCATTGGCCAAGTAGTCAGGATCAGATGATTTAAGGTAGTTACTGGCTGCAACTCCAGCGCATTCTTCATCACCTTCTATAGAAGTCCATCATGTGGTGGTACCGGAACTGGCAATGAATCATCATGGGGAACAGGACTAATTGCAGAATCAAGGCTGGGATATACAATTTTGTGCCTAGTTTTACCTGAAAATCGTGTCAAAAATAGCAGTCAATTAGATGGTCTCGCGGTTCTCTCCACACCATCGTAATTGCAAATGGCATTGCTGCTTTACGCCGATTTAGCCAGTCACGCAGCCCATTGGAACAACTGGTACAGATGACATGTGGAGCCCAAGATTGATCCTGGTCACCACGTGGAAAGCCGAAAAATAATTTGTATATCTTTTTAAGTTCTGTGGTATTTTGGCGACATTGTGCTTTCGTCATGAATGAACCACACACATAACAGAAACTGTCTGGATCATTAAGGCAATTTCTAGGCATGATGACAAATGAAATCAATCGCAGTTAGTGTGGTCTCTAACCTTAAAAAAATACAACCAATACAACCAATACAATCAGTCTAGTGACCCATTTTAAAGAATTATTCTTATACAGTACCCTTTAGTCTGTACTGTACAATTACCCCACCCTCAATACCGGGCACAAAAAATATTGCTATATGTATCTATGCAATATATTATTTAGGTTGCACCTTTTTTGATCGGTTTCTTTTTATATTGTTGCTATACCTTCTCTACTTATTTGTCTACATTACCAGCTAAAGGTGTTCTACATAATTACAGTTAAGTAAGCCGAATTATTTTGCTCTCTCTCCATAATATTGATACATTAGGAAATTTGATGTATAGTTCTGGGTCAACACCCCTGTGGAATAAATATTTATTGTCTTGTTGTGTAATGATCAATTGTAATCTTGAATGTGTATAAAATTAATACATATTGAATTTGCCAAAAAAAAAAAAACAAATCTCTTTCCTCTAGCCTTTATTTTGTGAATAAACTAATCAGTATTCCATCCTTAATAAATAGAGCCCTAAATAGAGCACGAATCATTACTCACTACTCCATGATTACGGTCTTTAGGCTAGTTCTCTATCTACTTCCAAAAAGAAAATTCTAAGTCTGAACACCTTAACTTGCATTTGGAGAACTGTGCCAAACACTTTAAAAAAAAAACAACTATACTATATCCACAGCTACTCAGTTATCTTTTTTTATTTCTTTCTAAAAAGAAAGAAACACTTTCTAAAAACACCTTCAACGTTTTCCTTTATCACACTTTTTAGAAATTTTCAAACTATAGAAGTTAAACTTACAGATCTGTAGTTACTTGGTAAAGACATTGCTCCCTTTTATAGATAAAAACCATATTTTTATTGATTCATTAATAAAACATGTTAACTTCAGATGTGAAGTGATTAAGCATAATATCTCAAGTTAATAACAAACCTTAAACCCGTAATATAAGCAAAGAACAAAGTCTATAAAGTTTTATTACTGTTGCTATGTATAATTGGAGGAAACTAGGAGACTTTAACTAGGAGGAATAGTTTCTACATGATAAGCTGTATGTGGAACTGTACAGTTCTCTAGTATAGGTATTCTTAATATTCAGTTTTACTTATTGTTTGCTTCATGGTATTTTTCCAGCTGCACTTTGGACCTTGAAAACCAGAAGCACAGACTCTTTCATGAATTATTGTGATTTGTTTAATTCTATGTGGTTTACTTTCACGTCTTGGTTTCAAATGAAGTTCCCTAACTACCCTAACAGTAAGTGACTAAAATTTGTTTTTGATTTTTTAAACATTGTCATTTTAAACATATGTGGATCTCTGGACCAGGCAAATTAGCAACATTTTTGTCATATTTTTTTGTTCTTTAAAACCCAATTTTTGTAAGTATCATATTCCCATAACTAAATAAAATTCTCATTGCATTGCAATGCATTGCAAACTTGTTTTGCTAATTTATACCTTAACCTTTTCTGTTTACTGAAACTGATTTCTAAATACTGTTAAGAATTATTAAGTTTAGCAAGTTTAATAGCAATTTTGTTTTTTTTTTAACTTGTGGTGAGATTTTGTTATGTAGTTTATAAAACAATACAGGCATCACAGCAATGGCAACTTTTTCTGGCAAAAAATAATTCTGGCATGTGCTTTTTTATTTATTATTTACAATGTAAAACAGTATAATAAATCCACTTAATAGTGACGGTTATCAAACAAAATACAATTAAGGCAAATAGCATATAAAATCAGGTTTTTATATATGAATTCGTGTCTGTTTGATGAAATCTTCTCTCTAGTTCAAAGTTAACCTGCTAAGGATTTATCAAATCAACACGCTCTGGCCGGTGTGCCCCCTTCAGCGGGGTCCTTCTCCTGGCCCCGCTCGGGGACACACCAGCCAAAGCCGTGGAACACCAAAATTTTCATGCGGACCACCGGTTAGTGGTTTAGTGGTACACCCAAGGTGCAAATGAGAGTATAGAAAATTGAATGGGCCCTCAGGCTTTCATTGTGGCAGCACAGTGGCTCACAGGTAGGTACTCTGGTACCTTTGCAGCTCTGGGTCCCAGGTTTGAATCTCGGCCAGGACACTATCTGCATGGAGTTTGCAGCTTCTCCCCATGTTTGCAT
Source organism: Pyxicephalus adspersus (assembly GCF_032062135.1). Taxonomy (NCBI): domain Eukaryota; kingdom Metazoa; phylum Chordata; class Amphibia; order Anura; family Pyxicephalidae; genus Pyxicephalus; species Pyxicephalus adspersus. The sequence continues at coordinate 18,851,254 of NC_092869.1, forward strand.
GGGTTTCCTCCAACATTCCTAAAAAACATGCAGGTAAGGTAATTGGCTTCCCCTCAAAAATGTACCTTAAACTGTATTAAAGACATTTGATTATGGTAGGAACAGTAGATTGAAGAACAGCTAGTGACATGACTATAGACTTTGTACAGCGCTGTGTAATATGATGGTGCAATATAAATACTGTATAATAATAATAATATGCTCTATCCCCAAGTTAAAAAAAATGATATGGTGTAGTCAGGTCTCAATTTCCACAGATAGCTATGTTTCTTAGATTCTAGAATGTATTTCTTTTTTTTGGAATTTCAGTAGGAAATATGGCTCTAAGGCTGGATTTTTTGACAAATGATGCAGTAAGGCAGTCCATTGATCTTAAATGAACTGTTAATGAACCTAATTGGGTAATTGAATGGCTTAATTGAATGCTGTTTTGCTTGGTAGCTAACTGTTAGTCATGTTCTTTTAGTAAAGGCCAAGGAACACCACTTGTTTTGTAGTTTTATGCTTTTACTCAACTATAAGTCGTGTGCAAACAAACTTTTCACAGTTACAAGAACACTGTTCATAGGTGTTCGCTTACCAAAGTGATGCATCGCATTGTAATGGATAATTCCCCTTAGTAAATTCAGAGAAAATTCACTTTGCAAAAACTACTCAGTCATGTGAAAGGAAAGGGAAGCAAAAGAAACAAGTACATGATTTGGTGACTAAAGTCTGAAGAGGTTCACCTCATTCACTAAGCTTATTGAAATGTCCATTGAAGAATGTTTGCTCACTTTGCTAAGTGAGCAACCTAAACTCCTTAGCAAATCAACTCCATGATTTCTATTTTACAGACATTGAAATGAAAAGTTCACATATGCTGCTCCTGCCCATTCCCCTTTTCAAAAATGTACTATAAATATGCAAAAAACACACACAAAAATGTACATACTAGGTGATTTTAGAAGAAAGATAGGATTGGTCAGCATAAATCAGCCTCAAATAACAGGCCTCAAAAAAAAAAAACACACACACACACACAGAAATTTTAATCCTTCTAGGTTGGAAACATTTTTTGGCTTTGACTCCTAAAAACTTAAATATTTACATACCCTGCATTTTACATTTGTATTATACCATACAAGTTTATAATTATTCTGAAAACTAAAGATATACATGCTATTTATATCAACCTTATGTTAATATATTATAGAATGATGCTGTTGTGTTTCATCATCCTAATCTTCAACCTAAACTTTAACCTGTTGGTCGGAGGTGAGTAATAATATATTTTTTTATTTTCATTTGTAGACAAATATAAATATAATTAGCTTGGTATTCTGTACCTAAGTATGCCCCATGATTCAATAGCTTGTAGAACCACCTTTAGCAGCAATACCTTAGTAAGTAATCATTTTCTGAATGACCTTTGTAGTCTCTTGTATCGTTGAGGTCTCAACACAGCATTTTGATTGGATTGCATTTCAGGCTTTGACAGAACAATTACAATAGCTTGATTCTTTTCTTTTTTAGCCATTATGTTGTAGATTTGCTGGTGTGCGTGGGATCATTGTTCTGTCATGAATTGAGGCTTTCAGACATTGGCTGTCACACAGATGGCCTCAAATTTGATTTCTAGAATATTTTTGTATTTAGAGGAGTTAATAGTTAATTAAATGACTGTATTGTCCTGTGGCTGAAAACAAACCCAAATGAGACCACTCCTCCACCGTGCTTATTTGGTCTTGTCTGTCTAAGTGACATTGTTCCAAAAAGCCATGTGGTTTGTTCAGATGCAACTTTGCAAACCGAGCCCTGCTTAACATGCTTTTTAGAGAGAACAGGTTTTCTTTTAGCAACTCTTTCGATCAAGCCATATCTGTTCAATTGTTTTCTAATTGAACTTAGAAAATGACCATGCTAATGGAAGCCTGTAGAGACTGTATGAGTATTGCACAGTCTAACCTTGGGACAATTTGCTGGGATGTCCACTTATGGGAGGATTGACAACTCTCCTGAATGTTTCCCCTAATCTTTGTCACTGTAGAATGATGGACTTATATATTGTTGACATATTGTTTGTAAATTGCCCTACAGGCCTTCCCATATTGATGGGCTTCATCAATTGCTTGTGTAAGCCTTTTCCCCTGCCATTGTGATATCACATACCTAAATGTTTTAGATTAGCAAACTGACAAAACGTCTGCTTTTATAGAGCAAGTTGCACCTGTTGATGATCACTTAATCAGGTGCATGTAATTAGCAGCACCTGGTTGCTACTTACCCCTTACCATTTTCACACACTCCTTCTGCAGTTTGACTTAGTCTTTGTCAAAAATGAATAATGACAGGGTGTAATATGTAAATTTTAGAACTTACTCCTATGCCCTGATTGGCATAGGATTGTTGGCTCCTTGTCACGGGCTATGGATAAGAATAATTAAATTCAGAATAATTCAGAATGTAGTAACATTTCAAAGAAAGGTATAGGTATAACACTTCTAAATCTTTTTTGTGTTTACCTTATTCAACTGCCAACTGTAAAACAGATGGCAGGATGATCAGGTCTTTATACCAATTGATGTGAAAGGGAGCGGATTTACCTGTCAAAGGATTTAAATTTTGACTATTCAAAGTTAAGATTCATATAGTTTGTATGTACAACACTCTCCAGTCCAGTTTTATCTCTAAAAAATCTTGTGAAACATAGTTAATGCTAGCATAATGGCTTTCATTCTCCTTTACTTGACAGGTTGTAGGAAGCTGTGCTATGCATCTTTTAGACTTAAATCACATTAAGACAATATTAAAATAAACCTTTATTTAAGAGAACAAACATATTGCTTTTGTTGACTTCTAAAAACAATACCATTTTAATTAATTTTCACTGATTTCTATAGCTTATGGATCACAAATACATGACCAAGGTAAAGCTAAAAACAACCAAATAACCATTGGTGTCACTACAGTTATAATAGGTTTGACAAATAACTAAAATCCCAATTTAAAACTGGTGATCGGGCACGTGTTTATTGCAGAAAGGGACAGGTGATGTCCCTTCTGTAATAACTATTCTTACCTGTCTCATTACCGCCCAGCTGTCAATTTTTCTGAAGTGTTTTTGAGTATGTGATGAGAAGGTAGATCTATTACAGCGTGAGTTCAATACGTGGCCTATTTTTTTCTATGATTTAAAATTCTGACCTTGATGGATTAGTGCAATCTGGATTAGTTTACTTACCTTAAGTGTAATAAAGAATGCAAAATGTTTTTATTGAGATGAAAACATTTCCCTTTGGATGATCTGAGTATATGCAAGAATTTTAACGATTTTTTTGTTGACTGCTTCATGTCAGCATACAAATGGGTTAATCCCTCACAACTCTCAGGACTTAACTAGATACATTCAAGATATTCCAAACACCTATTGTTCCTTTTGTTTTCATTGCCTTTTCCTCAGTTAACATGGATTGTCAGAACTATCAACATAGCTTATCAGGCAAAGAGTTTAGAAATCCTTTTTAGGGGTCACAGCTCTTCCTGTGCAGTGGGTATTCAAGTGCAATTGGACACCTACTGTAATGCAGCAACCTAGTCTCCTACCCATATGTGTCATTAGGGCTTTGACATAACTGCTTTTTTGTGATCTTTAACTTTTTTGAGCTTCCCTTCCTGGGTGGGCTAATTATTTCCCATTTATATGCTGGCATGGAACAGTCAGGAAAATAGACAATTTATTACTACCTACCATTGATTCCTGATAGCTCCATGGCAGCATACATATCCACCCTTTTAATTTGGGGAACTAGTTACGGAACGCTAGGTGTATGGACCACCTTGAAGTTTTAAGGTTAGGTCCTGAGAGCGGGGGGAGGGGTCAATTACTGAAAATTACATTAGGCAGTTTTAAATGTTCTGGTCTGAGAAAATGTCCTTTTGAAAGAGTGATACGAGCAAATAATTATTGAGAGGGTCTGCATGCATGTAGTACACAAGTCTGGGATAGTATTTCATAAAAAAATAAAATTCCTGTTGCAGCAGATGACTATAATTTTAAGTCAAACAAACAAGCAAGTAGAAAAATACATTTATGTGGTATACTTTACATCAAGTCCCTTCACATCAGAACCTTAAGGTTGAAACATTGATTTTTGGCTTGAAAAAGAAAGATAACCTTAATAACTTAACTGCAAATTTTTAGTTATAATAATATTATTCATAATAATAAATAAATAATATATTACCTTCAAAATGTCTTTTTGTACTTATAGATACTATAGTACTGTTTTTTTTCTCTTAAAGAGAACCTATCACCAACAGGGTAGATAACCCTTTTTATATCAGGTAAAATTGCATTTTTGTTCTGTAAATGATTATTTACAGCGGTAAAGACTGAATGGGAGAACAGAGTTTCCTGGGATCATGTATCCCAGGAGGCTTCAGGTTGCACCTTCTGCATGCACAGTGAGATCGGCATTCCCTTTTCCCACTTTTTCCCCATCTTTCACCTGCACTGTCACGTTAGCCAGAGGAAGAAAGAAGAAGGAAGAAAATGCAGGCCCCCAAAGTTTCCTCCCCCCTATGATGAAAGGATTTCAGAACGGCATGGGACCAAATAGAAGGATAGAAGAATCCGTGGTAAAGGTAAGTATGATTTTTTATATTTTTAGTTTAGCTCCACTTTAAGTGAAACTTCATTTTAGCATTGACATGACCAATATTTTTTTTTTTATTTTTTTAATTTTTTTTGTATCTATAGTAACATTTACAGTTTACAGTGCAGCAACACAAGTCAGTGTTTCTGTTGGAGAAGATGTACTTATCAGCTGTTACTTGAAACCAGAGATGAATGCTGAAAACATGGAAATTAAATGGCTAAGATCTCAAGATGCATCTGTGGTTTATCACTATCGCAATGGAAAGGATGAGGCGGTGGGCACAGACTATTATGGTCGTACCAAATTAATTAAAAATGAAATAAATAGAGGAAATATTTCCCTGAGGATACAGAACATAAGTGTCTCAGATGAAGGTTCCTATACATGTTATTTTGAGAATCAATATATGTTTGATGAAGCTACAACAGAAATATTACCAGTGGGTAAGTTACAAAAAGAAAGTGCTAGAAAATTATTATTACTGTTTACAGTGTAATAATACAAAATACACAAAAAAGTACACAATACTTAAAATATTTGAAATTGTACCTGAATTAATTGTTAAATGAAGTCAATTTTAAACAAAGTGTTACAGTTTAAAATAACACATTTATGTTTACATTTTTTTAAAATCTGTGTACCAAGGAAAATCTTTCTACTGTAATTAGTATACATTTTTTTGCAAATGAATGACACAAATGGCATTTTCTATGCAAAAGCTAAACTCAGATGGTAAAGAGCTCCTGCCAAAATCAACTAAGCACAGCATACTCAGCACTTATTGCTCATACTTAATACCAATGTAAAGCCCTCCTGCAGCAATGATAGGTCCAGGTTCTTAGAAGCTGTTATCTTCATCTCCGGCTCCTGGGGTAGATTTCCATAAAGTCGGCAATCCTCTTCAGTCATTGGATGGGCACTGATGTAACTTCTCCGCATGAGCCACACTGAGAATCGAGTTGTACACTTCATGAAGTGTGAGCCCTACTGTGTAGAGCTTATAAAAAAGATACCAGTAGCCAGGGATTATTTCTTGCATGTTTCTTTTGTTAGTCTTTCTAGTGAGTTTTTGTTTTTTGAGTTAAAGTCCACTTTTATAGAAGCTACGTAAATTGATCATTTCTGTAAATATTTATATACATGTACACAAAAACACTTGTGATTGCCTATTATATATTAATCAGTGTACAACTGAAATGTACAGGCCTTTTAGATACATGTTTGTGTGTTTCTTCTCAGACACTTAGATACTCAGCACTGTATGATCATACATAGCTACATAGTTACATAGTAGGTTAGGTTGAAAAAAGACATAAAACCATCAGGTTCAAACACTAAGGAAATAGATATATGCCAGATATAAAACCCTATAAGACATAGTTTGTCAGGAGGAAGGCAAAAAAACACTGGTACAATTTGCTTCAACAGAGGAAAAAACAATACTTCCTGATTCCATGAGGCAATCAGATGTTCCCTGGATCAACAGTCAATACTCAGTTTTATTCTGTGCACCTAGAAAAACATCCAGCTTTTTTCCTAAAGCAATCTATAGAACTTGCTGAAACTGCTTCCTGGGGAGCCGATTCTACATTTTCACCGACCTTACAGTGAAGAATCCCTTCCTTCTCTGAAACTTAAACTTATTTTCCTCCTGGCGCAAAGCGTGCCTACTTGTTCTTTGTAATGATCTCAAAGCGAATAATTGGGAAGAGGGTTCTCTATATGGACCATATATATATTTATACAGGGTGATCATATCCCCCTTAAATGTCTCTTCTCAAGGGAAAATAGATTCAGTTCAGCTAATCTCCCCTCATAGCTGAGCTCCTCCATTCCTTTTATTAGTTTAGTTGCCCTTCTCTGCATTCTCTACGATTCCACAATGTCCTTTTTGTGAATTGGTGCCCAAAACTGGACTGCATATTCCAGATGTGGTCTGACCAATGCTTTATACAGGGGCAGGATTATGTCTCCATCTCTGCAGTCTATTCCTCTTTTAAATACAAGAAAGTATTTTTCTAGCTTTAGATATTGCAGCTTGGCATTGCATGCTGTTATTTAGTCTATGATCTACCATAACCCCCAGATCCTTTTCCATTTCTGACTCCCTCAAATGTATTCCCCCTAGACAGTATGAAGCATGCATGTTATTAGCTCCCAAGTGCATACCTTTACATTTATCTATATTAAATGTGATTTGCCACTTGGCTGCCCAATCAAACAGTACATCCAGATCTGC